>NW_004444009.1:4281726-4317604 GCF_000243295.1 Trichechus manatus latirostris | reverse complement strand
CCTATCCATGAGCATGGTATGTTTTTCCATTTATGTAGATCTCTTTTGGTTTCTTTCAGTAGTGTTTTGTAGTTTTCTTTGTATAGGTCTTTTACATCCCTGGTAGGACTTATTCCTAAGTATTTTATTTTTTTAGGGGCTATTATAAATGGTATTGTTTTCCTGATTTACTTTTCATGGTTCTTCTTATTGGTATATAGGAATTCAACTGATTTTTGAATGTTTAGCTTGTATCCTGCTACTCTGCTGAATCTTTCTATTAGTTCCAGTAGTTTTCTCATGGAGTCTTTTGGGTTTTCTATGTATGGTAGCAAATCATCGGCAAATAGGGACAGTTTATCTTCTTTATTACCAATTTGGATGCCCTTTATTTCTTTTTCTTGCCTTACTCTTCTAGCTAGGACTTCCAGTACTGCATTAAATAAGAGTGGTGATAAAGGGCATCCTTGTCTTGTTCCTGTTCTCAAGGGGAATGTTTTTATCCTGTCTCCATTAAGAATGACATTGTAAAGGTGTTATATTTTAATATCCTGTATTTGTGAGTACTCTCGTCATCTTCACAGAGAGTATTATCCATATTATCAAACTTATAATAGTAGAAAAAGTTATAGGAAAATTAAGTATAATGTGCAGTACTCAAAATAGCATAATGCTATAGGCTCCCCTCCTTCCTGTCAGTTCCAAAAGCCACAGTGACTTCAAGAATAAGCATTGGAGAGAATGTAGGAAGAGTTGAGTTGGGAGATATAGTTGGTTTATGAGTCAGGAAGGACAGATCTTAATCTTTCTTTCCCCTTCTGACTGTTTTGTGGCATACAGCAAGTTGTCATTACTTTCAGAGCCTTAATTTGTGTGTTTCTAAAATTAGGGAAGGCAATGCTGACCTCATATTGATGTCATACGGATAATTTAAGAATAATAACAAGTACTCATTAAAGGCTTTCCTGAGATAAAAAGTGCAAAGAGGTGGGTGTCCATACATTCTGCCTGGGTGCTGGTGGTGTCTGGATGTTTGGTGGTGGAGACATGTTTCTCTGCATGGGTCTGTTGTGGGTGTTTGGGTGTGAATGGGTACATCAAGAGTTGATGGCTTGTATAAGATCCTCAGTCTTTTATTGTTTTTAACACCTGCTGAGGAGAAAACTCCTTCTCAGCTGGCTGCCACCCTGACTTCCAATGCCAGAAGATTCCCAGGGCAATGGCTAGGCTTAATTGTTCAATGGGGCAGGCATTCTAAACTTCCTTCCTTCCTCCCTGTCTCCCTTCAGTTCACCTATTCATTCATTCAATAAGTATTTATTGAGTCCCTTCTATGTGCTAGGTGAGAGGTCCCTGGGTGGCACAAGTGGTTTGCAATCAGCTGCTAACCTCAAGTTTAGTTGTTTGAACTCACCAGCAGCGGCATGGAAGAAACCCCTGGCAAACTGTTCTGTAAAGGTTACAGCCAAGAAAACCCTATGGAGCACAGGTCTACTCTGTAACACATGGGGTCACCATGGGTTGGAATTGACAGTAATGGGTTTGGTTTTGGTTTACATGCTAGGTTCTGTTCTGAGTAGATGGTCTCTGCTCCTTTGGAACATACACTAGTGTGGAGAAGATAGTAAACAAATAAATGGATGCTATCATTTCAGACAGTGGTAAGTATGATGAAGAACATAAGCTGGGTGATGCAAGAGAAAGTGACGGGGGGAATGGTGTACCCTACCTACAGAAGTTCAGAATCTAGAGGTCTGCGGTGGATCCCAGGAATCTACATTGTGAACCAGACTATCAGAGGTTTCCACTGCAGCTGGTCCTTGTACTACCATTTTAGAGTTCTGGTAGTGCAATGTTTAACTGCTCAGCTGCTAACTGAAAGGTTGGCAGTTCGAACCCACCCAGAAGCTCTGAGGGAGAAAGACCTGGTGATCTGCTCCCATAAAGATTACAGCCTAGAAAACCCTATGGGGCAGTTCTGCTCTGTCACATGGGGGTCACTGTGAGTCAGAATTGACTCAATGGCCCCCAAGAACAACATCCGGGGGAATGTTCTGAGCATATGTCTCTCGGGGCGGTGGTCTCTTAATGTGATGAGTGGGAATGGGATGGTGTGTTCAGGATGAAGGTTAATTGCCCTCAGCAGATTCCCACCTGAAGCCCCTATTCCTAACATCCTTCCTCACTCCCAGCAGCTGCTTTCTGTGCAGGAATAGGCCTTGCCACCTGTTCTTATCTGAAATGACAGAAAGGGGAGGAGGGGGAAGCAAAATTGTTAACATGGTTCTCCTTATCTCTCCTCTCCCAGATCCTTTTCTGACCCCTCCTTCCTGAATCCTCCCCAACCCTCTCAAATCCGCTGTGAGCAGCTGCTAGCCTCCTGGCCGATGGGCTTCCTTGACAGCTGTCTGACGTCACACATCAATCTTCCATCTTTACTGCAAATCTCTAATGATCAAATTTCGCATTTCCAGGACTCTGGCCATAAAGCCCCTTTCTCTGGTATAATCAGTAATTAGAGGAAAAATGTTAGCTAACAGTCACTCAGTCCCCATCTGTCAAGTGAGGAAATTCACATTCACTAGGCGGCCTGATTGCTCTATCTAGGTGATGGACTGCTGACAACCTGCTCTTCTTAATTAAGTGGTTCTAATGAAATGAGAAGTCCCTGGGTGGCACACTTCAGTGCTCAACCACTAGGTGAAAGGTTGGCGGTTCAAACCTACTTGAGGTGCCTCAGAAGACAGGCCTGGCGATCTACTTCCGGAAGTTCACAGCGTTGAAAATCCTATAGAGTAGTTCTACTTTGCACACATGGGGTCGCCAGGAGCAATCAAATGAGAGAGTGATGTTTCCAAGTGTCCATTTGGCTCTACAAAATCTCTCTGAATCTGGAGGATTTTCATAATGAAAAAAAAATAACTTCTTCCCTTCTCTCATCTTCTCTGTCATACTACTCATATTAAGTCAATGGGAACATCATAAAGAGGAGTTCCTCTTACTAAAGCATACTTCTCATGCCGTGACTGGTGCCTCCTCATGATTCCCCTGAGAGGGCTGGCTACAGCTGCCAGTGGAGCAATTGGGGCACATAACTGTGAAAATGGGAGGCAGGGAATATTTGTATAAGGCCTACACAATAGTTGCAGATTTGGCTAAGTTGCAGACATTTTTAGCTGAGAACAGCCTTTGCTTATTTATTTATTTTTAATTATTTTATTGTGGTAAAATATATATAACACAACGTTTGCCAATTCAACACCTTTAACATGTGCAACACAGTGACTCTGCTTACTTTCCTCATGTTGTGCAATCACCACCATTATCCATTTCCAAATTTTTCAACCACCATTAACTGAAAACTCTGTACCCTCTAAGGTAAGCCTTTCTCTTTCTCCCTCCTACCCATCTCTGCTAACCACTAATACACTTTGGTCTCTATACATTTGCCTATTTCGTACAAGTGGGATCAAAAATATTTGTCCTTTTGCAACTGACTTATTTCACTCAGTATAATGTTTTCAAGGTTCATCCATGTTGTGGCATGTATCAGGGCTTCATTTCTCTTTACGGCTGAGTGATAGTCCTTTGTATGTGTGCACCACATTTTGCTTATCCATTTATCTGTTGATAGACACTGGGTTGTTTCTACCTTTTGGCTACTATGAATAGTGCTTTCAATTCTTTTGGGCATATACCTAGGGTTGGGATTGCTGGGTCATACGGTATTAATTATTTTTGTTACTTGTTAAAGGATATCATGAAATATTTCTTAAACTCATGGTTGTTAGGGCTTAAGTTTTATTTATTATGTAGCTAAACATAGGCCAATAGCATAATATGGATACTCCAAACAGACAAACACTAATAAAACCTTCCAAATCATGTGTTTCCAGACAGGAGATACTTCTGCTATTCTTAAGTGTTGGTCAATTCACATCAGGCTGGCTGAATGACTTCTGAGGCCTAAACTTGATGAGGACATGCACAACCCAGAGGTGGTTCAGAGGTTTAGAAACTGAGTAATGGGGAAAAAACAGAACACTTCACTTATTTAATATTCATGGAAAAGATATTTATTTATGTCAGGCCTTGTGATAAACAGTGGAGATACAAAAATGACTGAGACATCGTCTCTATCCTCAAGATGTAGTGGTAGGAAAGCCTGAACACGCAGATTTACAATATAGTGTGATCATTGCCGTGTTGTTGTTGTTAGGTGTCATTAAGCTGATTTTGACTCACAGTGACCCCATGTGACAGAGTAGAATTGCCCCATATGGTTTTCTAGGCCGTAATCTACAGACCACCAAGTCTTTCTCACACAAGGTAGCTGGGTGGATTTTAACCACCAACCTTTCAATTAGCAGTTAAGCACTTAACTGTTGTGCCACCAGGGCTCCTTGATCTCTGCCTCAGTAAAAGCTTAAAAGTAAAAGGCCCAAGAGGACAGATCGGAGGGAAAAGTAACACTGATGAAAAGAGAGATTTCTGAAGGTAGTTTGTTCCCTGACCTCCCCTGTGAGGTGAAGGAGGGGCAGCGTATTATAGGTGGAGATGTTGGCCAGGTGGAGGGCATTTATTAGAGAAAGGAGGACCACAGAGAGGGACCTGGGGGAAGGGAGCCAGGACAAGGACAGAATGAATTTATATGCAAAAGTAACTAGACATCAAAAGTGATGCCGTATTCAGAGAATAAGAGCTTCTGGGCTAAGAGGTCCCAAAATTTCATACTTAATCCTATTGTTCGAGTTAATAACTTTAATAAACATATTTTTTCTGAACTGGTTGAGTCCTGGCTATATTTGTAAAATGGGACAGGAGAGTGGACTAGGTTTCTAAGATTCCCTCCTTCCCTATCATTTCCTGATTCCACAATAGCTTATAAAAGGGAATCCACAATGACTTATGTTTCTATTGCAGTCTGATACCAGCCGGTCCATTCTGTGAAATTCTAAAATCTTCTTTGTATATCAACTACCTTTAATTCTAATTATTTAATTCTAATTCTAGTAACTAATTATTAGTTCTGCACTTTCCTGGCTTCGTCTTCTTTTTTCTTTTCATCCCTTACTTTGAAAGGGAGAGATTTGAACTCAGACTTCCAAGTGTGGCCTCCCCTAGGGGTGCAAAGATCATCCATCTTCTATTCACTGGCATGATGATTCTGTCTCCAGCTAATTCTGTTGCCACAGAACATTGCAAAGTCATGTGTTTCTGGTTACTTGCTCCCAAATGCATTACTTTGCATTTTTCCAAGTTAAATTCCATTTTATTCTTTCCCACCCATATTTCTACAATCTTTTAATATCATTCATGTGTTCACTGCCTGCCCACACTGGGATCTGCTTCTTCTAGCTTGGTACCATCTGCATGTTCCATTAATATTTTTTAAAGAACACTGGGTCTAGTGGTTTTCCCCGTGTCTCTTTACCCATTATGCCATAACTCAATGCCTGGTCCGGTGTTGTCCTTGTCTTTTATGCAGAAATATCACTTTCCAAATGATGTTCCTTCATCTATTAATTTCTTAGTTCTTATGGATTGTAATATTTTGTAGTTAGATATTATAATTAAATGTTCTTCAATACCTCCATTTCACAGATGATAAAACAAGTCCAGAGAGGTTAAGTGTATAATTGGCAGGTCAGGATATGAGAGAAACTAGCACCCAAGGTACTCATCTTGCAGACCAGGAGTGGAGAGGGTACATAAAGAACTGTACTAACCTGGGGATAGCATAGGAAAGACAAAGAAAGGAGGATGAATTGTAATGAAGAAGGAATAGTGCTATAAATTTTCTTGCTCTGAATACAGCTGCACAACTGTGGTGCCAATATGATTCTCAAGCCCTAAAGTCTCTTTCTCCCCTGAAATGCATTCACTGAACACACCACTCCCCTACACCCTCTCCTTTTTTATGAGCCTCTTAGAGGCCTGGTGTTCCTGTGTGGCACAAACAGTTAATGCACTGGGCTGCTAACCAAAAGGTTGGAGGTTCAAGTCCACCCAGAGGTGACTCAGAGAAGAGGCCTGGTGATCTACTTCTGAAAAATCAGCCATTGAAAACACTATGAAGCCCAGTTCTACTCTGACACACATGGGGTCACCATGAGTCTGAATCAACTCAAGGGCAACCGGTTTAGATTTGATTTTTATCTTATAGGCCTGCAAGGGGCAGGGCTTATCCATCCTCAACAGTTAGAGAGCTGTGTTTTAATGAAGAATGATGTTCAAAACCCCTTTCTCCCTTTCCCAACCTGGTCTAATAGCATTTATTTTTAGCCAGAATTCTGGATTTTTCTCCATTCTCCATTAGCCTTCACAAACATTATACGTGGTTTCCTCCACACACTTTTTCATGCTCAAGATGGTAGGTTATTGTTTTCTACTAATCTTTGTGCATTCAGGATTTCCAAATACCTGCTAAAATGATTTACAATTCATCTTAGTTTGTTGTATTTTTATGGATTTCTAATTTACCAATGATATGCATGAATCGTGAATGAGCTCTAAGAGTTTAGTTCATTACTTTCTGCTGCCTGGTCATTACTCACCAACTTATTTAGAAGAATGGATTTTCTCCAGTGTCTGTTCATATCATGACAATCATAAAGGAAAAATATTTATTCTTTTTAGACTGTTATGCTAGCATTAAGTCATTCTGCTTTTTTTCTGCCAAGTTTTTTCTCTTAAGTCTTGACTGAGGTTGGGTCTACATGACACCAAAACATCCAAATAAAAAAGAAAAATTCAGTTGAGCCACTCAGATGTTTCTCCATCAAATCCAGATGTTTGGCGAGTGTGGACAATACTTCTTTATAATGAGTGACTCCCCCTATAGTCAACATTTTCATCTTAATGCTTTAATTAATATACACATCCTGAGTGCATTCAGTCTATAAAGAATGGTAGTTTCTGGTAGGTTCAACTCCTGTGTGAAAACAACCTCTGACTCACTAGTTTGAACAAGGTTGAGGTGAAGATGCTTGTCCTGGGTGGATGCTATGGGCTTGTTACCATGAAGAATTGTGGGTTAGGAAGCGGGCATTTATCCCAGCATAAATAAACCCAGATGCACACAATTTAAGAGGGAAAGAATCAGGAACTTGAATCTTCCTTGGCTGTAGAATTGTGGTAAATATTTCAAAATATCCACACTGTCCAATTCTTTTCAGTCTGTATAATTTGCCTAACTTGTCCCTTAGTGTAATTAGATGAAAAACACATATTTTGCATTTAGACACTAATTATGGTTCTGAAAGATTCGAAACACTGAACACATGGTGCCTTCACATTCTTTCAATATTCCAGTGAAAAAGGTTTTGTTATCTTAATTTATCAAATGACCAGAGTGAGGCATAGACAGTTTCACGTAAAAGGCAGAAAACATTTAAAGAGTAGACCTGAGTCTAGGATTAGAGATTTGAGGGACCTTACTAAGGAATCTTTTAAAGGTTTTTTAGCCCCTGAGTGGTGCAATGGTTACTACACTTGGGTGCTAAGTGAAAGGTTGGATGTTCAAGTCCACCTAGAAGCATCTCAGAAGATAGGCGTAGGAATCTATTTCCAAAATATCATCCACTGAAAACCCTATGGGGCACAGTTCTACTGTTACACACATGGGGTTGCCATGAGCTGGGATCGACTTGATGGAAATTGGTTTAGTTTCTTTCTTTCTTTCTTTTTTAAGTTTGTTTAAGGAAAATCCCCACTCAGAGCACTGGTTGAGTGATTATCCAGGCAATTCTAGAGACAGGGGACCACTAATTGCTAAACTGTTCAAATCCAGCTATGGATTTTTTTTTAAATGACCTAAAAATCTACCTCTTTTTTTACTTTAGTTCACTGAACTCTGATTTTCCCTTGGATCCACAGAACAAGTCTGATGGACTTTTTATGTCATTGGTATTTGAAATAACTTGTTACCTCCTTTACTTCTCACTACCCCTTTTCTCCTTAAATTTCAGCTACGATGTCTTCTCTCCAGCCACCTCTGTTCCTCTTTTCATGAGGTTTTATGTTCTTCCCCAAATGTGTCCTAGTTTGTTCATGCACTAAGTCACTAAACACAAAGAGGACACTGCCTTCTTGATACTCACCATCGCTGAGCTTCCAACTCTGCCCAGAGTCTGGTGGTGCATCATTAAGTTGGGGAGGGGGCTCTCATGGGCCAGGTGGAGTGTGCTTTTCATCTTGGTCTCTGTTTCACCCCCAAGTTCATCCTCACCTCAGATGCCACTTTTCAGATGATAAACCAAAACTTGAGGAATGTTTCCTTCCAACACAGTTTGCTTCTCATAGCAGTAACCACTACCTTCTCCTGGCAGGCCTCCGATACAAGATGAGTGCTCTGAGCCTCTTACACAGCACTAAGTAGGTTAGGGACAGATACCCTAGACCACCTAATGATGGGAAGATTGACCTGGCAGGCAATTAATCAGCAGTAGTAATCCTAAGGACAGTTCTACTCTGTCCTATAGGGTTGCTTTGAGTTGGAATCGACTCTACAGCAACAGGTCTTGGTTTTTGGTTTAGTAATCCCAGACCTCAGGATAGAGTTGAGTAGCAAATTTATGCGCTCTTTCTTTGAGCTAGGGGATTGTCCTCTTTTCTCACCTGAGTTACACTGAGGTTCCCCATACACCTGTCATCTCTTTATAGATTCTGGCGGCCATGCTTGAGGCCCCAGTAGTGACTCACTTGCTAAGAACAATTGGGTTTTCTTCCCACTTTTTTGCCTTCCTCCAGATTGCCCAGTCCAGAGTTTCAACTTCTTTGAATTCTGGTTTGTACCACTAACACGTTGGGTTTATAAGAAAGGGTAAAATTTCTGCCTTGTACTGTGACTATAAAAACCCTTAACCTAATTGTCCAGTTAAGCTAGCATCAAATTAAAGGACTTCATAGCAGGAATATCAACATCTGGACCAGACTCTAACAGATCCTGGGATAAATCAGCAGCTGCTGTGGGCTAAAGGTCACTCTAATTCCAGATTTTCTGCCTAGAAAACACCCAGGCAATAAATAAAATTACCACACAGACTCTGTAAAAGCCATAAGGAGTTCAAGTGGGAGAGAGAGTGGAGGCGAGCAGGATGGACAGTCCTAAGAGAGCAAAATTGGCAACCTCTGTGGAGTTGGAGTTAGCTTAAATGAGTTGATGAAGGTTCAAGCTGGAAGTGACTGGGCAGTCTCTGTTCCTGACCAGTGACCCCTCATAGCAGAACCTGATGCATCAGTGCACTCCAAAAGGTAATATTCAGGAAGTCTTGATGGAAAGCTGAGGAAGAGGGTTTACATTACAGGCTGTATGACAAAGCTTCATAAAAACCTATTTAAACATTTCTGCTAATTCCCAAGAGTTCCCCTCTGAGCCCTCATCGTTTCATCTTTCCTCTTTCCTCAGTGCCCCTCTTCAGGACTAGCCTTTAGATCTTTCTTTCCTCCCTGGTTCCCCGTTCCGCCAAGGCTCCAGCACTACCCCAGACCATCCCAAGGTTTCTGTCTGTGATGGTTAATTTTATGTGTCGACTTGGCTAGGCTATGATTCCCAGGGGTTTGTCCAAATACTAGACTAGTTGATGTTTCATAAGGTAATGTAATCTAATGTAATGCAATCATTTTCCATAATGTAATCAATCAATCAATTGAAAGAGGATTTTCCTTGGTATGTGGGTTGCCTCCAGACTATATATAGATATTTCAACAGAATTCACTCTCTCCAGTCTTCACTCTTCCCATCACCTGACCTACAGATCTTGGGATGCAAGTCTGCAGAACTCTGACTGGATTTTGGATTTGTCAGTCCCCATAATCGTGTGAGCCAATCCCTTGAAGTAAATTTCTCTCTCTCTCTCTGTCTCTATATATATAATTGGTTTTGTTTCTCTAGAGAACCCTAAGATACTCTCCATTCCTTTCCTTACACAGAACAATGCTGTACTTTCTCAGCCTCTATTTGGCAACTCCATGCTTGTGGCCCCATTCAACAAGCCAAGGACTCTTCTCAGGGTCTTCTCATCTTAGATAGGAGGGATGAGAGAGTAGGGGTAGGGATTTGCACTAACAAAAACATTTTCCCAGACATAAACAGTTTTTCCCTGACACAAGTGTAAATTGTTTAGGACTGTGTCTAGCACATAGCACACCTATCAAAACAGTAGCTTTTAAGATTACTATTAAATGATGTTATTTCAGATAAAAAAAAGAGCACTGATACTTATCATACTGTTCCAAAATAGTTCTCTTTGGACTTGAAATTCACATAAATAGACACTTTGTTGATCTCTAATTTTAAAGACTTCAATCCTTTGTCGTTCCAAAGCTTTAGCATGCAAAAGAATAACTTAGTGAGGACTTCACAAGAATACCTGTGAGCGTTTAATTCTGTAGATGTGAGTTGTGGCCCAGGAATCTATGTTTTAACCAGCTTCACAGGTGATTCTAAAGTAGGTAATCTGTGTCACACCTTTTGAGAAATACTGTCTTAGGACTTTCAATTTCTCCTCACTATCAATACTTTCCTCCCTATCACCCCTGAATCCCACTTCTCATTATTTCCATTGCCCAATCCTGTGGGTTCTTTCTCTCAATCTACCTCACTATCTCTATCTCTCCCCTAGATTAACCCAAATCACCTCCTAACAATCCTTCCAACTCCTGCCCTTACCTCTCTAAAGTGAATTCTTGAAGCAGTAGCCAGAGGCATTGTTAGTAATAAAATCTATGTCTTCTCTGCTCAAAACCCTCTAGTGGTTTCCAACTCATTCAGTGTGAAATTCAAAGTCCTGACAATGGCCTCCAAGGCCCCTGATCTGACCCAGCCATCCTTCTCATCACTCTCCCTCACTCACTACACTCTAGCCACAAGGCCATGTGAGGACCTTAGGGCTTTCTGTGGGTTTTGCTAACAAGAATGAGATTCCCAGGTGCAGAGCATCGTGTGCGTGTCTGAGAGAGCTGTGGATGGCTTGTGTCAAGTCAAAGCCTAATCCCAGACACAGCTGCATAGGTCCTGATGGATTGGTTTGGTGACTTTGGCTGAGATTTGCTACTGCACATACTAGACTGTGAGCTTTTTAAGACTTGGTACACATGCCTAATTCTTCTGTATGCTATTACCCTCCACCCTCCAGTTTATGCACAGCATGAAAGATTAGGAAATGTTTGTTGAAGAATTACTGACTTTATTACTATATAAAGGGACTTGCCTGTTCTCTGCCCACCCTTTATAGATAAGTACTCTATCCAAGTGTGGACCTGTTCTCTGGACCATACCTCCTGTTTTTCTGCCAATAGACCCATCAGTTCCTAGGAGTCTGAGTGAGACAATGTGACTGGATTAGAGCAAGACCATTCCAAATAAGAAAAAGAAATACAAATGGAAACCAATTTCCTTCTGATAACTGGGTGGCAGCATTACATTTTTCTAGAATCACTGAAAGTCACACTTCAGAAGAAAAAGTGCATCCAGGTGGAATTCTTACTGACACATGATTTCCTGGCCTGTGGTTGACCAGCCTCTGTCCAGACATCCCTTCCTTCCAAACAGCTTGAATTATTTAAAACATTCCCCTTACAATGAACCCAAACCTACTTCCTATCACGCATGATTCTAGTTCTACCCTCCAGAATTTACATTTCTAGGATAGTGCACACAGAACCCCTATAAGTCCTAGCTCACCACATGTCAAAAAAAAAAAAAAAAAAAAAAAAAACAGGTAAAATTGTGCACTACAGATCAGTAAGTAAGCACAAGTAAGCCCGTGTATACCTTGCTTACTGGGTAATCTGACCCTGATTTCATGCAGGATATTTCTTAATAGAATTCAGGAAATAAATTTTTCTTAGGTAGAGGAAGAGGGGTGCTTTCCTTGAGCAACTGGTTTGTTCCTACAGACACTGTGATTCATGTAATTGGTTATCTTTCCTGCCTTTTTCTGGTTGCTAAGAGGTGTGGAGTCAGATTTGCAGTCCACCTCCAGCAAATATCCAAGATCTCATGGCCTTCATTTTCTACATTATTCATCTTCTATATTAATCATTAATCATCTTATTTGTTCTGTACCTATTTTTCTATTCCATTCATTTTCTCACTTTAAAAATAGAACACCTTTGTACTACACATTTTTTGTAATTTTCCTAAAATCCTTTCAGAAGGATCCTTTTAGAATAGAGTTCAAATAAATAGATAAGTAATAATCCTTTACTATGACAGATGTTCCCACTATGCTCATCATGACACCAGCCTCTATATGCAGGGAATCCAGAAAATCCAAGAGTCTGGAGACTTGGGACTTCCCTTACTTAGGGAACAAAACAATAAGACCAAAGTACTTATGCAGACTGTAGCTAACAAGTGGTGCTAATGCTCAGAAGCCCACCCAGAAGCCTGAGAAATGCGAGTAGACTTCCCAGAGATACAACTACTTAAGGCAAAATTAGTAGTCAGTAAGACAAGCCCCACCCCTGCCTGGGTGTTTTCATTCTGTGGATGTAGCTAGATGCTTGCAGCTGGTCCCCAACTGGTACAGCTGTCCACAGCTGGGGAGTTAAGTACAACATAAGCCAGCAGCAGCTGGGGCAAGAGATACACTGCAGCTTGATCATCTCTACCCGGAAATGCCATCAGCTTTTAAAACCTTTTTGGTAGAGGAGGGTCTTCAGATACTTTGGGCTCATTCATTCACTGGGTTCCCACCATAAGTCAGGCATTGTGATAGGAAGTCTAAGGAATACAAACACGAGTGAGACACAGACTTCATGGAAAGGTAAATGAAATAAGCCTGGTATATAAATAGCCGTAATATAAGTTAGAAAGTATTAAGTGCCAAACAGAAGTGTATGTAAAGTGCTATGGAGTTGAGAAGAGGAAAGGGTTCCTTTTAGCTAAAAGATCAGAGAAAACTTCAAAGAGTTTGAACTGGATCCTGAAGTGGGCAAGATTTGTATATTCCAGGCAGGGAGAACTCTAGGAGCAAAGATATGGAAGTATTTACATGCAGGGTGTGTTCGGAGAACAGGAATGAGTCCGAGTCGGGGAATGGTTGGGTGAAGGCAGATGCAGCTGGAGTGGGATTGATAGGATCCGGGTTGCGCTTCATGAGAATTAATTGGATAGAATGGTTAGACAGTAAAACCAAAACCAAACCCATTGCTGTGTTGAGTTGATTCCTACTCATAGTGACCCTATAGGACAGAGTAGAAGTCCCCCATAGACAAGGGTGGATTAACCAGTAAGCAAGGGTGCTTAATTGTGTTTTCCAATTAATCTGTAGTGCACAATTTCACACGGGTTTCACCACATCTTTGATGTGACGAAAAACAGGTGAAATGTGCACTACAGATTAGTAAGTAAGCGTAAGTAAGCCTGTGCATACATTGCTTATTGGGTAATCCGTCCCTGCCCATAGGGTTTCCAAGTCTGTAATCTTTTTCTTTTTTTCTTCCCCTCAAATTTTTTTTTTTTTTAATTTATAGACTTTATTTTTTAGAGCAGTTTTAGGTTTCCAGACAAGCAGAAAATACAGAGAGTTTCCATATGCCTCCTCTTCCCACCCACTTTCTGCCAACTTTCCCCAAGTATTAACATCTTGCATTAGTGTGGTACATTTGTTACAACTGATGAATCAATATTGATGCATTATTATTAACTAAAATCCACAATTTACATTAGTGTTCACTCTGAGTTCTACAGTTCTATGGGTTTTGACAAATGCATAATGTCATGTATCAACCATTATCATACAGAACGGTTTCACCGTCCTAAATATCCTTAATGTTTCACCTATTCTTCCCATCCACCTCCTCCTTTCTGAGCTTCTGGAAACTACTGATCTTTTAACTGTCTCTAGAGTTTTGTCTTTTCCAAAATGTCATGTAGTTGGAATCATACAGTATTCTGCCTTTTTAGACTGCCTTCTTTCACTTAGTAATATGCATGTAAGTTTTTTCCATTTATTTTCATGGCTTGATAGTTCATTTCTTTTTATTGCTGAGTAATATTCCATTTTTAGGATGTACTACAGTTTATTTACCCTTTCACCTGTTGAAAGACATCTTGGTTACTTCCAGTTTGGGGCAATTGTGAATAAAGCTACTATTAACATTCACGTGCAGGTTTTTTTATGGACATGCATTTTCAACTCATTTGGATAAATACCTAGTGACAAGATTGCTGGATCATATGGTAAGCATATATTTAGCTTCGTAAGAAACTATCAAACTGTCTTCCAAAGTGGCTGTACCATTTTGCATTCCCACCAGTAGTGGATATGAGCTCCTTTGCCCCACATACTTGCCAGCATTTGGTGTTGTCAGTGCCAAGGCTACAATCTTTATGGAAGCAGACTGCCACATCTTTGTTCCTTGGAGCAGCTGGTGGGTTTGAATCACCAACCTTTTAGTTAGTAGCTATGTGCTTAACCACTGCACCACCAGGGCTCCTTGGCTAGACACTAGAGATGGAAATGCTACCAAGGAACTGTCATAGTTTTCAAGCAAGAGGTAACACTAGGAAAAAATGCTAGAGGCATTTCGGATTTCAGAGATAGAGTGGATAGAGGCATTGTTAAAAAGACAGATATTTTCAGTCTCTGCTTTAGGCTGTCTCCTCCCCCTTGCTTACATCACATGCGCACTTTCACACAACTGACAAGAGTTACCATTGCTTATAATCAGTGAAGCTAGTTACTCCTAAGTTGCCAAACTTTCTTTCTTAGAAGGGATAGATATTTGATAAGTAAACTGGAAAATTGAGGTAATTTTGTAGGGAATATGTTAGAAAAAAGAAAATCTGAAGAGTTTGGATCAGTTTTTAATTACTTTTTGATTTAATTAGCAATTGAATTACTTCAGCTCTTTCCTTTGTCTGCAGAGGCCAAGTGTGTGAAAGCAGGTCTTCACCACCCCTCAATCAAATTTAGCACAGTGGGCTGAGATAAATGTATCTTCGGTATCCTGTAAAAGGTCTGCTACCATTGGACATGGAGCAGGGCTGATTTCTTGTTCTTTATAAGATATGATGGCCAAATTGGTTCTGATTTATCTCTAGGTTTAGCCACTGTTCTGCAGGCCCAGGGAGTCTTGAGTATAATTGGTGCTTTGGATCTTCAGAAAAGTAGCTTTAAATCTCTGAAGGTGGCATCCCAAATCAACTCTGATTTCTTCATGATTAAGGCCAATCCAGACTCTCAAGGTTTAGGTGGCCCAACCCACAGCTTCATCTCCTGCTATACCCCTAACCTATCCCACAATCATTCAGAATAGCTTGCAATTCTCCAAGTATATGCTATTCCTCGTGCTCATGCATTTACATGACACGTTATTCCCATGCCTGGAAGACCCTTCCCGTCTCTTCTCAACTTGCTGAGTTCTCCTTGCCGTTATAGTTCAACTCATCTGTTATCTTCCCTGAGAAGCCTTTTTTGACTCACTCAGTTGGATGCCTGCCCTCTGTGATCTCAAGTCACCTGGAGTTTACCTCTATCATAGTACTTCACTCAATCATTTCTTACATTAATATTATTGAATGACTACCATACACCAGATGCTATGCTGAGTCCTGAGCACATCAGAGGTAGCAAGGCAGACAAAGACTCTACTGGTTGTAGGCATGTAGGAAGGACAGCTGTTAAAAAATGGCAATGGGACCCATGGCAGGGCAGAACAGTGAGCTGTCATATAACTTTGGTTTTCTTTCCTTATTCTCCCAATATGCTGTGAGTTCCCTTAAAGACAGGGAACTAGCCTATTGTCTCTTACTTAGTTACTGTTAGTTGTCAGGGAGTTGGCACCACTCATGACAATCTTATGTATAACAGAACGAAACATTGTCTGGTCCTGCACCATCCTCATAATCATCGGTATGTTTAAGCCCATTGTTGTGGCTAGTGTGTCAATCCATCTCATTGAGGGTTTCCCTTGTTTTAGTAACCTCTACTTTACCAAACATAATGTTCTTTTTTAGCAATTGGTCTTTTCTGATGATGTGTGCAAAATAAGCAAGACAAAGTCTCTCCATCCTTGCTTCTAAGGAGCATTCTGGCTATACTTCCTCTAAGGTTAATGTCTCTTACTGTGGTGCAATTAATTACTTTTGTGTATGGACTTTCCAGCCATGGTCTTGTAACTCCCACCTAGGTAATTGTGTGATAGGGTAATTGCGGCCTACCAAGGGGATTGGTCAATTTTTCCTTAAAAGAGAGCCAATTCCAGAGTAAAGGGGAGGAGCCCATCACCAAGGAAGGAGAGACCCAGTAGCAGGAGACTCCCAGGTGTGGTGGGCTTCCCGGCCCACAGAGAGAGAAAGCTGAGTGTCTATGGGTAGAGACCGAGGGCCAGGGAGAGGCATGCTTGTGAGCCTGGCTGGCAAGAGGCTGTCCTGATGGAAGAACTATATCCTGAGTGTTCCTGAGCCTGAATTGTAACTGTTACTTTCCTAATAAACCCCATAATTGTGAGTATGGTCTGTGAGTTTTGTGTGGCCATTGCAATGAATTATGCACCCAGTAGAGAGTGCTGTGGGAGGGACAGTTGGTGTCAGAACTGTTAAAGATAGCAGAGAGATGAGGCATGTCTGACCCCTGCCTCATAGGAATCAGCTTTGGGCTGTTGATCTCAATTCTCCTTCCCCCTTGTGAAGTTGGAGGAGGTCAGATACTGCTCCCAAACCATTTTTACACTTACCCATCAAGTTCTTATTAAATATTGAAAGAATGGTCAGGAGTTTACTACTAATTAGGAAGGCTCAGGCCACTTCAGAGTTCAGCAACTCTAGATAGAACTAATCTGATATTAGATTTACAGCGAGGTGAACAGTTGTTTGACTCCCTGAATTATCGTAAGATTGAAGTTACTCAGGTTTGGAGGGGACCTTAAAGGGAATAGAGCTATCCATCCTGGTTTGCCAGGAACAGTCCTGCTTGACACCTGTCATTCTAGCATCCTACCTGGGTAAGCATTAATTCCAGAATTGTATTTTTTTCAATGACATATTGTTATTTATTAAAATAAGCTGGGATGGATTTAGACCTTCATATTTTGTCTTCAGATTCTGCCGTTTGTTGTTTAGTATTGTGTGAGAAGCATGGTTAATAAACAGAGTTTTCACATTAACAAGTGGAAAATCTGAAGGACATTAGTGATAACCCACCTTTCTTTTCCTGGCCCATCCCAGTGCAGTGTAACTGACACTCCCTTCTCCAGGACAGCATGCAAAGTGCTTGTTGAAAAATCACATGGATATGTGCGGCCAGATGACTCATGTGGTCGTGGTGGGAGAAATAGTCAATACCATTGCCCTTGTCGACCACTTGTATACTAGCCGTCCATGCTACGGACTGTGCCATGGCTTAAGAGATGCTCAAAACTACTAGACAATGAGAGAAAGTCATTTATGGTCAGTAAAAACATGGGAAATAATTGGCTAGGTGTACCTAAAACATGTGCAGGTATGAGCCTGATAGTCCTATCATAGAGTATAGCCTGTCACAGAGTATAGTGAGAGAAGTCTGAGTTCTCTTGTTATAGTAGTTTGGTCACTTATTGTATAACATAAATCTACAGCTATTTATTTTACTGTTTGACAATACTTTTTATTTTGCAGTAAACCCTTTCAGCAGCAATAAGTTAAAAATGGAAGTACGACTTTAATGAAATATTAAGAACTGAATTTGCGTCTTAAGAAAGTTGATGATGAACATGTAACTTTCAAAACAGTTTGTAGACATTTACTGTCTACCATTGTAGGTGGTGACTGTCATGGATTGAACTGTGCCCGCCCCCCCCGCCAAATATCTGTCAACTTGGCTAGGCCATGATTCCCAGTATTGTGTGATTGTCTACCATTTTTGTCATATGATGTGATTTTCCTGTGTGTTGTAAATCCTATCTATGATGTTAATGAGATGCGATTATTGGCAGTTATGTTAATAAAGTAGGACTCAATCTACAAGATTAGATTGTGTCTTAAGTCAATCTGTTTTGAGATATAAAAGAGAGAAGCGAGCAGAGAGACAGGGGACCTGAAACCACCAAGAAAGTAGTGCCAGGAGAAGAGAGCATCCTTTGGACCTGGGGTCACTGTGAGGAGAAGCTCCTAGTCCAGGGAAAGATTAAATGACTAGGACCTTCCTCCAGGCTGACAGAGAGAGAAAGCCTTCCCCTGGAGCTGACACACTGAATTTGGACTTCTAGCCTACTAGACGGTGAGAAAATAAACTTCTGTTTGTTGAAGGCATCCACTTGTGGTATTTCTGTTATAGCAGCACTAGATAACAAAGATAGTGACACAAAAAAAACCCAGAAAACACAAAGCTGCTGAAGAAGCATTAGCATCTACCTCAAAAGTCAGTTGTTATTTTAAGATAACTATGCCGAAAACTAAGAAGCCCTGGTGTCACAGTGGTGAAGCACTTCGATGATAACCAAAAGATGGGTGGTTTAAACCTACCAGTCATACCATGAGAGAACAATATGGCAGTCTGCTTCTGCAAAGATTACATCTTGGTAACACTATGGGGCAGTTCTGCTCCGTCCTATAGGGCCACTATGAGTTGGAATTGACTTGACAGCAATGGGTTTGGTTTTGTATATTACTTCACCTTGTAAAACTAAACATTAAATCATCACTTTGGGGCATAAAAAACCAAAACCATTGCCATCGAGTTGGTTCTGACTCACAGCAACCCTATAGGACAGAGTAGAACTGCCCCATAGGGTTTCCAAGGTCGCAGTCTTTACCAAAGCAGGCTGCCACATCTTTCTCCCTTGGAGCAGCTTGTGTGTTCTAACTGCCAATTTTTCAGTCAGCAGCTGAGCACTTAACCACCATACCACTATGGCTCCTTGTAAAAGGTACCAGGAAATAATATAGCACTCTGTGAAACATAAATTTTCACTTAAATCAAATTATTCTTCCACATTAATGTCACTCATTTTTTATTCTGGATCTTCTCATACAAGTATGAAAGATAAAATGATAGCTTATCAAATATGATTAGATTTATCTTGTAATGTGCCTACTCGCACTGGAGTAGAAAGTGTCAGCTCGGCCATTTTGTTTTTGTTAGCTTGTGCTTGCATTATAGACACTATCTTCAAACCACATTTTCTTTATAGGAATCATTTGTTAAGCCACTCCCCCACTTTAAGAGTTGGTTGAGGTAAATGTAGATATTATAATCTCGATGTGCAACTTAATCAGGCCCAAGTAAACTGTAGTCAGCTGACAGTGTACTGCAGTCACCCCCACCATCAAAAACTAAACCGAACCTGTTGTCATCCAGTCGACTCTGACTCATAGCAACCCTATAAGGCAGAGTAGAACTGCCCCATAGGGTTTCAAAGGGGCAGCTGGTGAATTTCAACTGCAGACCTTTCAGTTAGCAGCCAATCTCTTAACCAGTGCTGCCACCAGGGCTCCACCTCCACCGTAGGTGTGTGGGATTACCATTCTTTCCTGAGAACTTCTTGCATACCAAATGTGACTAACAGACATTCAGATAGAGCAAGGATGCCAATATCAAAGAAAATCTTAACCATTAGTGGAGATTTTAAAGATAAATAATAAATATAATAACTTCTAGATAATAATATATTTATGCATTTTAATATTTTCTAGTAATATGCCACTTCAGAAATCACTGCTATAGCCAATTGCTATCTTCCGGGATTTGAGATCTGCTTTCACCACAACAAATAAGAGAGTAACCCTAGGTAGATTACCTGATTTATGATTCTGTTTCCTCACCTGAAAATGGGTATAATACTATATATTGTCATATAAACATATTATATAAATATATATAATACAATATAATAGGTATAAGACAGTATTTTATATATATAATAGCATCTATTGCATAGAATTTTTATGAAGATTTAATAATTTAATATATGTAAAACATTTAGAAAAGTTCCTGGAACCCAGTAAGCAGTAAGTTTTGTATTTATTGTTGTTGCTATTATAATTATTATTATTTACCAGATATTAACTGAAATATCTGTGCCAAATTCTGTGAATACCTGGATGATGATTAAGATATGAATAAAAGAAAGATCCATAAACAAATGACTACAATATCCCACAGCTATGTGGAAGGACCAGAGACATTTTTTCATTTCACAGTCTCCATACGGTGGGGCTGACGAATGTAGGTGGAAAAAGCTTGGGCCCTGAGAATGCTACAGAGCTAGGTTCTGCTCCTGGCTCAGCCACCAACCAACTTAAATTTGCTCATCCAATAAGATGGGGATAACAGTGCCGGCTTTGCAAGATGATTGGGGGGGATTATGTTTGATCTTGGATGCAAAGATGCCAACATAGCACCTAGAAAACCTAGATGCAAAGACATTTAAAGTGAACTTGAATACATGAAGTCCACTTGCCTTCCACTAGACATAATTAGTTTTGTCGTTTCTGGCATGGTCAGGCTTTTAGGCAGGAACAGCGAGAGAGCAGTAAGGTCAAGGTGTAGCTCTGGTGGGTTCTTGGAAACCCTATGGGCCAGTTCTACTCTGTCCTATATGGTCACTATGAGCCAGAATCGCCTGGATAGCAACGGGTTTGGTGAAATTCATAGGATTTCATCACAGCACCATGGGTTAAAGGAAGGAAAATATTGATGTTTTATTGAATTACTCCTATAGGTCAGATCATGTTTCACTGCTGCGATCTAAACAATGAGCCGGTGCAGGAGGAATGCACAGCTGAGGCTGATGAGATAAACCTTCCATAGAGCTGACTCCTCCAAGACCCAGTCAATTGCTTCCTTTATTTAATTACAAATTAATTGAAAACACCCATGCTGATAGAAACAATACTAGTCTCTGATTTGCTGATAATAGCCTAATCCTTCTGTAATAGCTCCATAGACACCATCACATGATTATGTCATCAATTTTACACTTGCAGGGTCTGGATAAACATGGCTGCCTGAGGTTCAAGGAAAGGATAAACACTGGGGAGAGGTGCTGCTTAGGGCAGCCAATTTAGAGGTAACTTTGGTGTCAGGTTGTTGTTGGTTGGATTCTCAATTCTGCTATTCACTAGGTAAGAGGCATTTTGGGGCACGAGAATGCATTGATTCCAATAGCTGCAACAATGAGATCAAACATACCAACAATTGTGAGGATGACACAGGAATGGGCAATGTTTCATTCCATTGTACATAAGTTGCTGTACATAAAGTTGTACATTTATAGCTGTGGGATATTGTAGTCATTTGTTTATGGATCTTTCTTTTATTCATATCTTAATCATCATCCAGGTATTCACAGAATTTGGCACAGATATTTCAGTTAATATCTGGTAAATAATAATAATTATAATAGCAACAACAATAAATACAAAAATAAAGTTGCTGTCAACTCGACGGCAACTAACAGCAACAATGTTGCACTGAAGATTAAAAATGCATGAAAATGACTAAGACTGTGCTTGTCAAGTAGTGCAGTAGTATTGTATTCTTTTTTCCTTCTCCTCTATGAAGTTAGGGGAATTTATGCTTCACTATCGTTCATTAGGTCATCTTGGTCCCAGGGAGTTACTAATTATAATAATACCTCCCCAAAGCCCCTTATCAATCTGGTTTTCTTTACCCACCAGTCAATTTCCAACTCACGGTCACTCCTTCCTACCATAAATTTGCTCTGCTTGATCCTCAGACCGCCAAGATTTTCCAGAGTAAGAAATGGATCCCATTGTGTGAGGTGGGCACCAACATTACTGGCTAGCAAGCCTCAGGTATTAGGGAAATGACTCATTCCCGAGTAAGGCAGCTAGAGAAATATTATTGCCATTAAAGACTGGTAAACACAACAGAGGGAGTTCCTGGGTAGTACCAACAGTTAACGTGCTTGGCTGTTAACCAAAAGATTGGAGGTTCAAGTCTACCCAGAGACGCCTCAAAAGAGAGACCTGGCCATCTACTTTTGAAAATTCAGCCATTGAAAACACTATGGAGCACAGTTCTACTCTACATACATGGAGTCGCCATGACTTGGAATCAACTCAATGGCAACTGGACTGGACGCGTAATAGAAGGTGAAGCACCACCCTAAAGCAGAGCAGTCATTTCAAAGGAGCAAGTAATAATGCACTGATGTTAGAGATCAAAGGATTTTGGAGGCCAGGCCATTTAGTGGAACAAGATATAAGATCCTCATCAAAACAAGAGTCATCTCTCCAAAGTGATGGTTAGAATATCCAGATTTTAGCAAGTAGAGTAATTTACTTTCATGCACTTTTAGATAGAGCAGAAAGTGAGAACTTATACCTTTATTTCAGTGATTGAAACTTTGAAAAAAGGGCAGAAGAAATCAAGAAACCTGCTTCACATATATTAAGACAGAGGGTGGATTGGCTTCTCACCATTTTCACCTTGAAAAAGAATAAAGGGTAAAAGACATGGGCATGCCTACAAAGCTGAGAGGTAAATTTCTATGAGACTGGTATAGGAAACATTAGCATTCTTAGTTTCAGAGTTCTCAGACCACTTCTACTCTCTTACCACACCCCCACACCTCCCAACCCACTGGAAAAAGGCCAACGAGAGCATGCCAAGATTGTCTTTCGTTTTCAGAGTTAATGCAATCCTTATTAGGGATTCATGCCTTTTTTGCAGGAGCCATTTTGAGCAGTTTAATAGCTATGCTGAGGAAGGAGACAGGTGTGGGGAGATGGACAATATTTAAGCCTTCGCTGAAAATCAAAAAACATCTTTTTAAGCAGGAGTCACAGGACTTATGAAAAGTGTATTTACATGGGGTAAGGAAGAAGTACTTGCTCCCTCCTCTGCAGCATGTGGCTTATACCTTTTCACTGTGCTTTTCACATTGCGTGTTCTGACTCTTCTCTAGGCCAAGAGAACTTTCAGGGCAGAATATGGGTGATTATGGGTCTGACTCATCTTTGAATTTCCTTCACACAGTAAATGTCTGACACATGGCAATCAGTTAATATTAGCTGAATGAAACAGCTATAGGAAAAGATAGAAAGAGAAATAAGAGAACAAAACGTCTTTCAATCATAAAAATATGTCAGCTTCAAATGTAATCAGAAGGTAAAACATAGAAACAAGTCCAAATGATTTCACATGTATTATAAGCAAAGACATGTTTTTAGATTTGAAATTTGATAAGTCAGAATCACCTCATACAACAATTTTAGCTACAAGTAGACATCACTAGAGTCAGAGTCACAACAACTTGCAGCATAATGCAAACAATGGTTTCACTGAGGTAAAGGTAAAGTAAACCTCTCAAATTCAAAGCATGCTTAAGTCAAGTCTATCACTCTGATTGGATGACTAATTTGCTGCACTGAATCACATCATTGAATTGGCAGAGCCAAGATAAAATATTGATGGTAGAATTCAGCAATCCAGATGTCTACTAGATCTCATCTTGCTAAGATAAAATTAAAAAAGAGCATCAGATAAATTTTTAATTTGTCTTGCTGATAATTTCAAATCCCTTAGTGTATAGGAATCAATGAAGGGACTTAGTTCAAAACTTCATTCCGATCAACCAAAAAGAAGAGGTTTATATCAATTAGAATATATTTGGCTACAAACATCTTGATATCTGTGTAGGTTAAGAAAATGTATTAGCTGACATAAATGGAAGATCAAAGACAGGGAACACTTGAGAATTTGTTCATCCAATGACTTAATATTTGTCATAATGGATTCTGAGCATTTCTTTCTGTTCTGCTGTTGGCCCTTTCAGTTTCCTCCTAAATCTAATTTCTCTTATGGCAATGGGATGGCTATTGGTAGCATTTGGGGCTACTTTCCTTTTCACATCTGGTGGCAGAGAAAGGCCTCCTTTGGCATTTTCAGAAGAAAAACTTCCCTCCCAACATCTAGCAAATCCCTCCTCACATCTAATTGGCTGGGATTAGGTGATATGCTAATTTTTGACCCCATCATTGGCAAGGAGTATGAGATTTTTCTAAGAACCATTAGGCATACCCTTGGAGCTAAGGTTAGGGGCCAAAACTCTTGGGTCAAATGAGCAACAGGGGAGAGGGAGAAAACTTGAAACTAGTGATATTCTGTCAGGAATAAAGAAAAGGAGCGGGGGAAATTGACACTAAGATGGCAAATAGGGCAGTCAATAAACAGCAGAGCTGCGCTAAATACAGGCAGTCCCCAGGTTAACAGAACATCCAACTTACAGACAACTTGTACTTGCCCTTTAATGTTATGTAAATCTGCTCTCACTTTGAAATGACTGAACCAATCCCTGCTTGCAACAAACTCTTCATCACAATCACCTTCACTTGCTGCATGTGCAGCTTTTAAATCACTGAAAAAGCTTCGAGCCTTCTCTTGCACTAAAGTAGGGCTAAATAAGAACCTCACGCACCTGTTCTGACTTACTTACAAATTCAAATTAAAGATTTAAAGAAACAGTTAGGGACAAATCTTGTTCATAACCCAGGGGCTGCCTGTACGCATTTTGGCAGAAAGCCAAATGGCTAGGAGTTAAAATAAATATCTGGTTAAAAATCAAGGCTCAAGTCGAATGTTGTTATCATAAAATTGACTTTTGGAATAAGAATAAGTGAAAAAAATTCACAAATTATTTTTACAATTTATTATTTACAACATTAGTGGTTGACACCCACAAGAAGATAGAGGGAAAATTATATACGTTAGCGAAATATATGCAAAAGGATCGCCATTCACTATCCAAGCAGTGGAATCAAAGCAGGAGAAGTTGCCAAGACCTTGAAATTCATGATAGAAAATTCAAAGCAACCAGAGAAAGAGACACATGACAGTATCACTCAGATACCAAACCAGATAAAGACTTCAAAAAAGTAACATAAAACTGCAAAACTGATTACAGGGAACCAGAGATGTTAAGCTATAAATGATGACAGCTTGAAAACAAAAAGGAGGAATAAATGGCATATGTATAGAACTTCCATATGAAGAGGAAGTCAAGGCAATTTCAAGATAAAACAGACTGTTTTAAACTTAGGAGGATAAAGGCACACTTCAGGGTAACCACAAAGAAAATGAATAAATCTACTCACCAAAATAAAAAAGAAGAAAATCAAAAAGGCTCAGTAAACACAAAAACAACAATGAATGACAGGAAAAGAAAATCTGTATACAAAAAGAACTCAGGACAGAAAATTAAGAGGAACAAAAAAGAGTTAACACTACCAAAAAAGCATAACATAATGGGAGTAGTGAACGCATACCTATCAATAATCACACTGAATGTAAATGGATTAAATGCACCAGTCAAGAGGCTGAGAGTGGCAGAAAGGATTAAAAAAAAAGCACAACCCATCATTAAGTTCCCTACAAGAGACACATCTCAGACACAAAGACATAAACAGTTTAAAAATCAAAGGCTGGAAAAAATATATATTAAGCAAACAGTAACCAAAAGAGAGTAGGAACAGTAATAATAGTTTCTGATAAAATAGACTTTAAGTCAAAATCCACTATAAGAGACAAAGAAGGGCATTACATAATGATAAGGATCAATTCACCAGGAAGACATTAAAAACAATAAATATTTATGCACCCAATGACAGAGCTCCAAAATACATCAAACACACTCTAACAGAACTGAAAAGAGAAATAGGTGGTTCTACAATAATAGCAGATAGTATGATAATAGTAGGAAACTTTAACACACCACTTCCAACAACGGACAACTAGAAAGAAATTCAACAAAGATACAGAAGGTCTAAATAACACAATCAACCAACTTGATCTCATAGACATCTATACAACACAACACCCAACAATAGTACAGTATACATTTTCCTCCAGTGCACATGGGTCATTCTCCAGAATAGACCATATTTTAGGCCACAAAGAAAGCCTCAATAAATTCAAAAACATTGAAATAATACAAAACATCTTTTCTGACCATAATGCTATAAAATTAGAAATCAATAACAGAAAGAGCAAGGAAAAAATTGAATACATGGAAACTGAATAACACCTTACTTGAAAACTGTTGGGTAATACAAGAAATTAAAAATTCTTAGAATCAAATGAGAATGAAAACACAAGGTACCAAAACCTTTGGGACACAGCAAAAGTAGTGCTCAGAGGAAAATTTATAGCAATAAACGCACACATCAAAAAAGAAGAAAGGTCCAAAATCAATAACTTAACCTGAAAACTTGAATAAATAGTAAAGGAACAGCAAAAGAAGACTACACTTACCAGAAGAAAGGAAATAATAAAGATCAGAGCAGAACAAGTGAAATAGAAAACAGAAAAACAATAGAAAGAATCAGCAAGACTAGAAGTTGGTTCTTTGAGAGGATCAATAAAATTAGCAAAACACTGGCCAAACTGACGATGGAAAAAAATGAGAAGATGCAAATAACCAAAATAAGAATTGAAATGGGTGACATTACAACAAAACCAACTGAGATAAAGAGGATCATAACAGAATATTATAAAAAATTGTACCCCAACAAATTTGAAAACCTAGAAGAAATGGGCAAATTTCTAGAAACACACTACCTACCTAAACTAACACAAATAGAGGTAGAAAATCTAAATCGACTCATAGCAAAAGAAGAAATTGAAGATGTCATAAAAAAAATTTCCCGCAACAACAACAAAAAGCCCCAGCCCAGGTGGCTTCACTGGAGAATTCTACCAAATTTTCAGAGAAGAGCTGTCACCAATTCTACTCAAACTATTCCAGAATGCAGAAAATGAAGGACTACTCCATAATTCATTTTATGAAGCCAGCATAACCCTGATATCAAAGCCAGGCAAAGACACCACAAAAAGAGAAAATTATAGACCAATATCTCTCATGAATATAGATGCAAAAATTCTCAGCAAAATTCTAGCCAAAAGAATTAAACAGCACATCAGAAAAATAATACATCATTATCAGGCGAGATTCATACCAGGGATGCAAGGGTGGTTAAACATTAGAAAATCAATCAAGGTAATTCACCACATAAATAAAACAAAGGAAAAGAATCACATGATCATCTTAATCAACTTGAAAAAGCATTTGATAAAATCCAACACGCTTTCCTGATATAAACTCTCAGTAAACAGAAATAGAAGGGGAATTTCTCAACATATTTAAGGATATATAAGCAAAACCAACAGTCAACGGTATTGTCAATGGAGAGAGATTGAAAGCATTTCCCTTGAGAACGGGAATGAGACAAGGATGCTCATTATCACCACTCTTATTCAGTATTGTACTGGAAGTCCGAGCCAGAGCAATAAGGCCAGAAAGGTAAATAAAGTGTATCCAAATTGGAAAGGAAGAACTAAAACTATCCTTATTCACAGATGACATGATTCTATACGTAGAAAATCCAAGAGGTTCCACAAGAAAGTTACTGGAACTAATAGAAGGATTCAGCAAAGTGGCAGGGTAAAAGGAATCAGTTGGATTCCTTTACACTAACAATAGCCCCCAAAAGGATAAAACCTAGGAATAAATCTAACCAGGGACAGAAAAGACTTATACAAAGAAAACTACAAAATACTACTGCCAGAAACCAAAAGAGACCTACATAAATGGGAAAACATTCCATGCTCATGGATTAGAAGACTTGACATTGTGAAAATGTCAATACTACCCAAAGTGATCTATATATATAATGTAATCCTGATCCAAATCACAAAAACATTCTTTAATGAAATGGAAAAAGTAGTCTCCAACTTTATATGGAAAGGAAAGGCCCATATAGCTAAAGCAATATTGAAGAAGAAGAACAAATTAGGAAGCCTCACACTTCCCGATCTCAAAACTTAACTACACAGCCTCAGTAATCAAAAGACCTGGTGTTAGTTCAACGACAGACACATAGACCAATGGAACAGAACTGAGAATTCAGAAATAAATTCTTCCATCTATGGGCAGCTGATCTTTGACAAAGGGTCAAATTCCATTCAATGGGAAAAAAACAGTCTCTTTAATAAATGGTGCTGGCAAAACTGGATATCCATTTGCAGCAAAATGAAACAGGATCATTCACAATAGCAAAAAGATAGAAACAACCTAACTGCCCATTGACAGATGAATGAATAAACAAATTATGGTACATACACACAATGGAATACTACTCAATGATGAAGAACAATGATGAATCCCTGCAACATCTCATCACATGGATGAATCTGGAACATCATGCTGAGTGAAATACATCAATCACAAAAGGACAAATATTGTATGAGAACACTATTATAAAAGCTCAAGAGAAGGTTTACACACAGAAAAAAACAATTTTTGATGGTTATAAGGGAGGGTAGGGGTTGGGAGGGAAAATCACTAACGAGACAGTAGACAAGAGGTAACTTTGGTGAAGGGAAAGACAACATACAATATAGGGGAAGTCAGCACAACGTGACCAAGACAGTCATAGATGTTTCCTAGACACATCCAAACACTTTCAGGGACCAAGTTACTGGGGCTGAGGGCTGGAGACCATGGTCTTGGAGGACATCTAAGTCAGTTGGCATAACATAGTTCATAAAGAAAATGTTCTACATCCTAGTTTGGTGAATAACATCTGAGGTCTTAAAAGCTTGTGAGCAGCCATGTAAGATACATCTACTGGTCCCATCCCACCCAGAGCAAAGGAGAATGAAGAAAACCAAAGACACAAGGAAAGTATTAGTCCAAAGGACTAATGGACCATATGAATCACAGCTTCCATCAGCCTGAGCCCAGAAGTACTAGACAGTGCCTGGCTACCACCACCAATGTCTGACAGGGATTACAATATAGGGTCCGGATAGAGTGGGAGAAAAATGTAGGAAAAGTTCAAATTCACACACAAGAAAAGACCACAATTACTGGTCTGACAGAGACTGGAGGAACCTCTGAGACTAAGGCCCCCAGACACCCTGCTAACTCAGAAGTGAAGCCTTTCCTGAAGTCCACCTTCCAGTCAAAGATTAGACAGGCCTATAAAACAAACAATATTACACGTGAGAAACGTGTTTCTTAGTTCAATCAAGTACAGAAGACCAAATGGGCAACACCTGACCAAAAGCAAAGACAAGAAGGCAGGAAAGGACGGGAAAACGGATAAATGGACACTGAGAACCCAGGGTGGAAAGCGAAAGGGGAGAGTGCTGACACATTGCAGGGATTGCAACTAAATGTCACAAAACAATTTGTATATAAAATGTTTAAATGAAAAACTAATTTGCACTGTAAACTTTCACCTAAAACACAATAAAATAAAATTTAAAAAAGAGACAAGATCCATATCTCACACCATACACAAAAACTAACTCAAAATGGATCAAGGACCTAAATGTTAAAGCTAAAACTGTAAAGCTCCTAGAAGATAGCATAGGGACAAAACTGTTGTTGTTGTTGTTGTCAGATGCCATCCAGTAGGTTGTGACTCATAGCATATGTACAGTGGAATGAAATACTGCCTGGTTCTGCACTATCTTCAAAATCATTGTTGTGCTTGAGCTCATTGTTGCAGCCAGGGTGAAACCATCTCCTTGAGGATCTACCTCTTTTCCACCGACCATCTACTTTACCAAGCGTAATATCCTCCAGGGACTAGTCCCTCCTGATAACATGTTCAAAGTATGTGAGATGAACTCTTGCTATCCTTGTTTCTAAGGGGCATTCTAGCTATATTTCTTCCATGACAGATTTATTTGTTCTTCTGGCAGTCCATGGTATACTCAATATTCTTCACCAACATCATAATTCAAAGTCATCAATTCTTCTTTGGTCTTACTTACTCTTTGTCCAGCTTTCACATGCATATGAGACAATTGAAAATACCATGGCTTCGGTCAGGCACATCTTAGTCCTTAAAGTGATATCTTTGCTTTTTAGTACTTTAAAGAGGTCTTTTGCAGCAGATTTGCCCAATGCAATGCATCATTTGATTTCTTGACTGTTGCTTCCATGGGAGTTGATTGTGGATACAAGTAAAATGAAATGCTTGACAATTTCAATATTTTCTCCATTTATCATGATGTTGCTTATTGGCCCAGTTGTGAGGATTTTTGTTTTCTTTATGTTGAAATATAATCCATACTGAAGGCTGTGCTCTTTGATTTCATTAGTAAGTGTTTCAAGTCCTCTTCACTTTCAGCAAAGTTGTATCATTTGCATACTGCAGGTCGTTAACGAGCCTTCCTCCAATCCTGATATTGTGTTCTTCTTCATATAGTCCAGCTTCTTGGATTATTTACTCAGTTTACAGTTTGAATAAGTATGGTGAAAGGATACAATGCTGACACACACCTTTCCTGATTTTAAATCACTCAGTATCCCCTTGTTCTGTTTGAATGATTGCTTCTTGGTCTATGTACAGTTTCCTCATGAGCACAATTAAGTGTTCTGGAATTCCTATTCTTCACAATGTTATCCATAATTTTTTATGGTCCACACAGTTGAATGCTTTTGCATAGCTGATAAAACACAGGTAATTATCTTTCTGGTATTCTCTGCTTTCAGCCATGAACCATCTGACACCAGCAATGATATCCCTCATTCCACCTCCTCCTCTGAATCTGGCTTAAATTTCTGGCAGTTCCCTGTAGATGTGCTGCTGCAACTGCTTTTGAATGATCTTCAGCAAAATTTTACTTGCATGTGATATTAATGATATTGTTCAATAATTTCCACATTCTGTTGGATCACCTTTCTTTGGAACAGGCACAAATAGGAATCTCTTCCGGTCGGTCATCCAAATTTCTTGGCATAGATGAGTGAGCACTTCCAGTGCTGCTTCCGTTTGGTGAAACATCTCTATCGGTATTCTGTCAATTCCTGGAGACTTCTTTTTCACCAATGCCTTCAGTACAGCTTGGACCTCTTCCTTCAGTACCATCAGTTCCTATGCTACCTTCTGAAGTGGTTGAACGCCAATCAATTCTTTTTGGTACAGTGACTCTGTGTATTCTTTCCATTTTCTTTTGATGCTTCCTACATCGTTTAACATTTTCCCTGTAGAATCCTTCAATATTGCAGCTCGAGGCTCGAATTTTTTTCTTCAGTTCTTTCAGCTTGAGAAATACCGAGCGTGTTCTTCCCTTTGGGTTTTCCAACTCCAGGTCTTTGCACATTTTATTACAATACTTTACTGTGTCTTCTTGAGTGCCCTTTGAAGTCTCCTGTTCAACTCTCTTACTTCATCATTTCTTCCTTTTGCTTTAGCTATTCTGCCTTCAGCAGCAAGCTTCAGAGTCTCTTCTGACATCTATTACGGTCTTTTTCTTTCTTTCCTGTCTTTTCAATGATCTCTTGCTTTCTTCATGTATGATGTCCCTGATGTCATTCCATGACTCTTATTGTCTTCGGTCATTAGTACTCAATGAGTCAAATCTATTCCTGAGATGGTCTCTAAATTAAGGTGGGATATACTCAAGGTCGTACTTTGGATCTTGTCGACTTGTTTTAATTTTCTCCAGATTCAACCTGAACTTGCATAAAAGCAACTGATACTCTGTTTTGCAGTCAGCCCCTGGCCTTTTTCTAACTGATGATATTGTGCTTTTCCATCGTCTCTCTCCACAGATGTAGTCGATTTGATTCCTATGTATTCCATCTGGCAAGGTCCACGTGTATAGTTGCTGTTTATGTTGCTGAAAAAGGGTATTTGCAATGAAGAAGTTGTTGGTCTTTCAAATTTCTATCATGCGCTTTCCAGCATTGTTTCTATCACCAAGGCCACAATTTCCAACCACTGTTCCCTCTTCTTTGTTTCCAACTTTTGCATTCCAATCACAAGACTAGGAGTTCTAATTTTCAGCATAAATAGATTATCAAACACAACTAAAAGTGCACAAACAAAAGAAGATAAATCAAATAACTGTTATTGTTGTTAGGAGCCATCAAGTGGGTTCCAACCCATAGAGACCCTACGTAAAACAGAATGAAACACTGCCTAGATCTGTGCCATCCTCATAATCCCTGCTATGCTTGAACCCATCACTGCAGCCAGTGTGTCAATCCATCTCATCAAGGATCTTTCTCTCTTTCCCTGACCCTCTGCTTTATCAAGCATGATGATCTTCTCCAGGGACTGGTCCTTCCTGCTAACATGTCCAAAGTACACGAAAGGAAGTCTCACTATCCTTGCTTCTAAGGAGCATTCTGGCTGTACTTCTTCCAAGTCAGATTTGTTCATTCTTCTGGCAATCCATGGTATACTCGATATTCTTAGCCAACACCATAATTCAAAGGAATCAATTCTTCTTTCGTCTTCCTTATTCATTGTCCAACTTTCCCAAACATATGAGGCTATTGAAAATACCATGGCTTGGATAGTGGACACCTTAGTCTTCAAAGTGACATCTTTGCTTTTTAACACTTTAGAGAAGCCTTTTGCAGCAGATTTGCCCAATGCAATGCATCATTTGATTTCTCGACTGCTGCTTCCATGGGAGTTGATTGTGGATACAAGTAAAACGAAATGCTTGACAATTTCAATATTTTCTCCATTTATCATGATGTTGCTTATTGGCCCAGTTGTGAGGACTTTTGTTTTCTTTATGTTGAGGTGTAATCCATACTGAAGGCTGTAGTCTTTGATCTTCATCAGTAAGTGCTTCAAGTCTTCTTCACTTTCAGCAAGAAAGGTTGTATCATTTGCATATTGCAGGTTGTCAGCGAGTCTTCCTCCAATCCTGATGCTATATTCTCCTTCATATAGTCCAGCTTCTCGTATTATTTGCTCAGCATACAGATAGAAAAGTATGGAGCAAGGATACAACTCTGATGCACACCTTTCCTGATTTAAACCATACAGTATCCCCTTGCTCTGTTCAAATAACTGCCTTTTGGTCTACGCACAGGTTCCATGTGAGCACAATTAAGTTTTCTGGAATTGCCGTTCTTTGAAATGTTATCCATAATTTGTTATGATCCACACTTTTGAATGCCTTTGCAGAGTCAATAAAACACAGACAAGCACTGATCTGTCAGTTTGTCATACTATGGTGGCTTGTGTGTTGCTGTGATACTGGAAGCTATCTCACTGGTATTTCAAATACCAGCAGGTGGACAGGTCTTAGTGGAGCTTCCAGATTAAGACAGACTAGGAAGTAGAACCTAGCGGTCTACTTCTGAAAAAATTGGCCCATGAAAACGTTATGAATAGCAGCAGAACATTAGACAACTGGGACCTCCTAAAAATTAGGTAATTATGCTCATCAAAAACTTTACCAAAAGAGTGAAAATAGTACCTACATACCGGGAAAAAATTTTTGGCAACAACATATCTGACAAAGGTCTGATCTCTAAAATATATAGAAAACTTCAACAACTCAATGACAAAAAGACAAACAATCCAATCAAAAAATAGCAAAGGACATAAACAGACCCTTCACCAAAAAGGACATTCAGGTGGCTAACAAATACACAAGAGATGCTTGTGATCATCGTTGTTGTTGTTAGATGCTGTTGAGTCAGTTCCAACTCATAGCGACCCTATAGGACAGAGTAGAGCTGACCCATAAGGTTTCCAAGGATCAGTTGGTCGATTTGAACTGCCAATCTTTCGGTTAGCAGCCAAACGCTTAACCACTGTGGCACCGGGCACCCACTGGCCATAAAAAAAAAAAAAATGTTGCCGTTGAGTTGATTCCCACTCATAGATGGATGCAAATCAAAACTACAATGCGATACCATCTTACTCCTGCAAAAATGACACTCATCAAAAAAACAGAAAATAACCAATGGTGGTGAGGTTGTGGGAAGATTGGAACTCTTATACAACTGCTGGTGGGATTGTAAAATAGAACCACTATGGAAAACGATCTGACGCTTCCTAAAATGTTAGAAATAGAAATAACTTATGATTCAGCAATTCCACTCCTAGGTATATATCCTAGAGATATAAGAATAGAGACACAAATAGACATATGCACATCCATGTTCATTGCAGCATTATTGGTAATAGCAAAAAGATGGAAACAACCTAAGTGCCCATCAAAGGATGAATGGATAAACAATTTGTGGTACATACATACAATGGAATACCACACAACTATAAAGAATATCAGTGAGTCCACCAAATGTCTTATAACATGGATGAATCTGGAGGACATTATGCTGAGGGAAATAAATCAATCGCAAAAGGACAAATATTGTATGGTTTTAAAAAAGTCAAGTATAGGTATATACATAGAAAACAATGTTCTTTGATGGTTACCAGGGGTGGGAAGGGGAGGGAGGGTGAATCACTTGCTAGGCAGTAGACACTTGTTATTTCAGGTGATGGATAGGCAATACACAATAATGGGAAAGTCAGCACAACTTGACCAAGGTATATGAGGACACTGAGAGGTACATGGAAAAAAAGACAATTATGGTAAATGTTATAACATATATAACTTTGCAACAATAGTGATAACAACCAAAAAATGTGTGTGGTTACATAGGTAGATATGCATGCTATATGTATATGTGAGTACATTCATGTGCATATACAGGTATACTTATAGGCGTAAGTATATACATATTTGGGTGTGCTACGTATATATTCATATATATAATAAAGCACATGGGGGCACAGTTACGGAGACCTCCTAGACATATCCAAACACCTCATGGAATTGGTTTACTGGGTTAAAGGGCTTGGAACCATAATCTCATGGGACAACTCAGTCAATTGGCATAACACAGTTCATAAAGATAATGTTCTTTGTCCTAGTTTGGTTAGTAGCATCTGGGGTCTTAAAAACTTGCAAGTAGCCATCTAAGATAAAACTATTGGTCTCTTCCCATCTGAAGCAAAATAGAATGAAGGAAACCAAAGATTCAAAGAAGAAACTAGTCCACAAGACTAAATAGCCCACACACACCACGGCCATGTCTAGCCTAAGGCCAGAAGAACTAGATGGTGCCTGACTACGACTACCGACCATTCTGACCAGGGACACAATAAAAGGTCCCTGATAGAATGGGAGAAAAATGTAGAACAAGACTCAAATTACAAAAGAGACCAGACTTACTGGGCTGATAGAGACTAGAGGAACCCCAGAGAATATCACCCTAAGATACCTTTTAACCTGGAACTGAAGTCACTCCTGGAGGTTACCTTTCAGCGAAATAATAGATTGGCTTATAAAATAAAAAATTACACCCATAAGAATTATGCTCCCTTGAACAATCAACTATAGGAGACTAAATAAAAAAACCCAAAACCAAACTTGCTGCCGTGGAGTCAATTCCGAGTAGAACTGCTGCACAGGGTTTCCAAGGAGCAGGTGGTGGATTTGAACTATCTGCCTCTTGGTTAGCAGCAGTGCTCTTAACCACTGTGCCACCAGGGCTCCAATGTGAGACTAAATAGTTAACATTTACCCAAAAGCGAAGATGAGAAGGCAAGGAGGGGCAGAGAAGCTAGAAAAATGGAAACAGAACAAACAGAATGGAAATAATGAGAATGCTGACACATTGTGAAAATTGTAACCTAAGTCACAGAACAATTTGCATAAAAATTGTTAAATGGGATCCTAAATTGCTATGTAACGTTTCACCTAAAACACAACAAGATGTTTCAAAAAAAAAAAAAAAAAACCTCACTACTGAGCACAAAAAAATAAATAAATGAAAGAGAGAAAGAAAACCCTATGGAGCACAGTTCTACTCAGACACACATGGGGTCTGCATGAGCCGCAGTCAACTCAATGGCAACTGATTTTGGTTGTTTCCTAAACTCTGCTTAGGCTGGTCCTCCATGAATTAATTCATCCTTCATTTTAGTCATGAAGTCTTAGGGACAGCAGGTTACTATTATTGTTAATAGCAACAGTGATAATAAGGACCATGATAAAAAACAATTATCAACACCATCTACTTATTAGATGCTTTTCCTAATCATTAACAACACTGTATGTTAGATGAAAACAAAGGCAATAAACATGTTGCTGGCAAAAAAAAAAAA
>NW_004444009.1:4271493-4280626 GCF_000243295.1 Trichechus manatus latirostris | reverse complement strand
GTCCTTTTGTGATTGACTTATTTCACTCAGCATAATGTCCTCCAGTTTCATCCATGTTATGAGATGCTTCACAGATTCATCATTGTTCTTTATCTTTGCATAATACTCCATTATATGTAGGTACCATAGTTTGTTTATTCATTCATCTGTTGATGGGCATCTAGGTTGTTTCCATCTTTTTTGCTATTGTGAACAGTGCTGCAATGAATATGGGCGTGCATATGTCATTCGTGTGATGGCTCTTATTTCTCTAGGATATATTCCTAGGAGTGGGATTGCATTTTGTAGTGCTATTTTTTTTTTTTTTTTTTTTTTTTGTGGTGCTGACGTTTTCTTTGTTCCTCTTACTCTCCTGTGCTGAATTCCTTTTGTTTGTGGATATTTTTTCATATCTTTTGTTTTTGTAGGTTTTGTTTTTACTGAGACTTTATGTTTTTCTTCTTTATTTTGTTGAGTATGTTTGTTAACTTTCTTTGTGGTTACCTTGAAATTTACTCGTGTCTTCCTAGATTTGAAGCAGTCTACTATTACTTAGTATTGACTTGTCTTCCTCTCCATTAGAAGGTTCTATACCTACACCATTTATCTCCTCTTTTATTGTTCTGATGCTGTTGTCATTTGCAGATTAACCTCTGTGGTTCTCTGTTGTAATTCTTTTGGTTTTGCATAGTCCTTAAGAGTTCATTTCCTAGGTTGGTATCTGGCTAGTACAATCCTGTGTCCTATATTCAGCCTGTGGTCTGATGTTCTTGTTCTCAGATAGAAGGACTCCCTCTAATAAATCTTGTAAGTTTGGTTTGGCTCTTACATAGTCCCTTAATTTCTGTTTATCTGGAAATGACCTGATTTCACCACCATATCTGAACGAGAGTTTTGCAGTATATATTATTCTTGGGTGGCAACTTTTCTCTTTCAAGGTTTTATATATGTCATCCCACTGCCTTCTTGCCTGCATGGTTTCTGCCAAATAATCCGAGCTTAGTCTTATTGTTTCTTTTCTGTATGTGACTTTTTATTTTTCTCAAGCTGCTCTCAGGATTCTTTGTTTATCTTTGGTTTTAGAGAGTGTGATTATGATATGCCCTGGTGATTTTCTTTTGGGGTCTATCCTATATGGGGTTCGTTGAGCTTCTTGGATGGTCAGCTTTTCATCTTTCATGATATTGGGGAAGTTTTCTGTCAGCAATTCTTCGATGATCCTCTCTGTTTTCTGTTCTCTCCCCCTGTTCTGGAACTCTGATCACTCGCAGATTTTTGCTTTTGATTGTATCCCACATAACTCTCAGGATTTCTTCATTTTTCTTTGTTCTTTTTTCTGATTTCTCCTCAAAAAGAGTTGTATCCAAGTGTATGTCTTCAATTTCACTGATCCTATCTTCCATTGTTTCAAACCTGCTCCTCAGCCCTGCTATGACACTGTCCATTTCTGAAATCTTGTTGTTTGTCTTTTGGATTTCTAATTGTTGTTTTTGTATGATTTCTAGTTGTGAATTTATTTTAGCATTTTTTCCTGTATTATTTTCTTGAATTCTTCCAATTTTTGTCTGTATTTTCCATGAATTTGTCTGCCTTTTCCATGAATTTGTCTATTTTTTCCTCATTTTTGCTTGCTTTTTGTGTCAATTCTTGGATAATTCTGAATATTAGAGATTTGAATTCTCTATCTGGTAGTTCTAGTGCCTTTTCTTCTACTGGAAGACCATCTGGTGTTTTATTTTAGACACCTACTGGAACCATCTTGTCCTGTTTTTATAAATGTTTTGATATTGTCTGCTGTCTTCAGGGCATTCAGTGGTTATTTTCCTCATTTATTGATTGTAGATTTGTTTGTTTCATCGTACTTTTTTGTTTTATTTGGTTATGTCTCAGCAGGCGGGCTGTGTGTTCTTTGTTGTTTTCTCGTCTGTGGGCATGATACTTTTCACCTCCTTCTCAAATGGGTAGGGTCAGTCACTCAGCTATGGTACAGCAGGACAGGTCCAGCTGAAGGGGAGTACCTGGGATGTGTTGTTTGTGGTACATACCAGGGCTGACAGTGTGGACTGGAATCAGTGCAGGGCAGGTTCCAGAAGGCTGTGCCTGTGCTACTTGGGGGTGTGATGTTCAGTGCACAGTGCAGGTAGGCAGGAAGGAGAGGGGTAAATTGTGATGTGTGGAGTTAAGATGAGTATGGGAAAGATGAGAGACAGAAGAGAGGAACAGGAGCCAAAAACATACACACAAACAAAAAAGAGTGCTAAGGGAGGTTGCTATTGGAGTGGAGAGATGAGAGACTGAGAAATAGGGAAAACAAAAATGAAAATGAAAAAGGGTAAAAGAAAAATGAATTAATCGAGAAACTGGAAATGAAGAAAGACGAAAAGGGAATAAGAGAGAGAAGAAAACAAAACAAACAAACAAACAAACAAAAAACCAAAAAAAAAAACAAGAAATAAGAAATGCCCCCAGGGATGACCCTGTTCATCTACGCAAAGTAAGGGAGTAGCTTGAAGCCGTGTGGTACTGCCAGGCTAGAAGGCGCTCCCAAGCTGAGAAAAGAAAAAGAAAAGAAATGAACAAATCAAAACAGAACAAATCACAGCAAACAAACAAAAATCCCGGAGAGTCCCACCACCGTGGCGGCATGGGCCGGGAAGAAATTTCACAGTCGAGCAGTGTTTCCCAGCCTTTCAGGAAGAAGCAAAGATGGCACACAGAGCCAGGTATTTGAAAGAAAGGATGGAGAGGTGTTGAGAGGTAAGGAAGAAATCTAAAGAAGTGGAAAAAAGCAACACCAGCAGCCAACAAAAGGCACTCAGGGAGCTGGCCAGTGTGGGCGGGTGAAATCCAAGTGACATCGGGGTGAAGCTGGTCCTTCCCGGCCAAGAGACTGTGGCTGCAGGAAACAGAGGAGGCTAAGTGGGGGTTAAGAAGGGTAGGGGATGGGAAAGTCTATATCACTGGTTACCAGTTGTTCTTTCTCCTCCTGGAAGCTCCGTGAAGCTTCTTTTTCATACCGCCTATTCGCTGATCTCTGATAGGAGTCCAGGATGGCGGATCCATGCTGCGGTAGCTGATAGGAGACCTCTGCATGTATCTCTCCTCGCTCTCTGTTCTCAGTCAGTTTCTTACTCCATTCAGTGTTTGGTTGAGTTCTTTATCTCTTCATTTGATGCTTAGGGTTTCAGGATTGACTTGTGACTCTGTTTAACTTAGTTTTTCTGATCTTTGCTATGGAGGAATGGTGTGGTGCTTCTGACTATAGCGTGGATGGTGTAACTTTTTGATGCAGGAGCAGGATTGTCAGTAAGACATCAAACATGAATTTGTTAGAAACTTCCTGCTGACTGAACAGAATAGTATCATGGAGAATTTTTTTAAAGAAATACTACATCATCTATGCTCTTGATGGCACAGAATATGCTATTGTCTGGAAAAACGTGGACAAAAAGCAATTTAGAGTAGTTGGACTCAGAACATGAAGTCATGTGTGCCTTAATTTATTTTGCTTATATTTTTCGTTTTATGTATGTGCAACACTGATGTGATGAAAACTATGTCTAACTTACTCTAAAATAGATCTTTCAATAAATATAAATAAACTTTCTAAATGATAAAAAAAATGTTGGTGGTTAAATTGTAAAAGTTTAGCATTATTGTGCAGGAACAATCTGCTCTTGGAGCTGTTAGCTGTCAGATTACTCCTAAGGCAATATTGACTTTTAACTAAGATCAGTTGAGAAGAAAAAAAAATTTAATTAAGTTATTAAAATTTTCTCTCTTTCTAATGTAGCTAAGATTTAAAAATGATCTTCTCATTATCTCCTGAACTTGAAGATTTGATCAATGATTATGACAGAACTTATTAAAGCAACCCCAAAACTGAAGCTTTGTGTGCTGCTTGAAGATACTGTTTTCAGAAGTAGACTTAATATGTTATTCTCATTTATAATTTTGTTTCTAATGTGTTTTCATTCACTTGCTGCCTTTCCCAGTTGCTTGAGGTTTTTTTTTTTTTTTAAACATATAAATGTAGCATGGAGTTCTATAATTGGCTTTAAAGAACATTTAATTGTCTCGACCTTCTCATCTGCACTTCAGTTTTCTTTGCATACACACAAAAGTTAAAATTATCACTGTAGTAAAGTGATAACAGCCTCTTTACTGCAGGTTTTATGAAAGAAATACTGAGCTTTCTGAAGGCACTTTAGAATGCAGTAGGTTTCGGCAAACTGCTCTCTTTGAACAAGGGCTGTTTTTGCTAAGTCCTGCTATCTAAAGACTGCCATCTACAAATTACAGAGTTCAGGCTTTTTGTTGTTGTTGGAACAGATTTTTCTACTTGTTTTATCTGTGATTTCATTTTGCCTGAACACTTTGTGTATTATAAAAACAAACCAAAAACCAAACCTGTTGCTGTCAAGTCATTTCTGACTCATAAGGACTCTTGAGGACAGAGTAGAACTGCCCCATCGGGTTTCCAAGGAGCGGCTGGTGGATTCAGATTGCCGACCTTTCAGTTAGCAGCTGAGCTCTTAACCGCTAAACCACCAGGGCTGTATTATAAGGCACTTCCAAAATCAATAGGCTGATGACAGTAAAAACCCATCATCTTTCGGGTCAACCTGTGATTCTGTTATACATCCTGTGCTGTAATTTCTGTCTGAACATCTTGTTGAAAAGTGTGAATAAAAAGTCTTATCCTTGTGACCCCTAAATTGTTTCACCTTGATTGTTCCATTGTCAATGACAATTGCATGAAACTTTTTGCAACCTGTAACTATTTCTTCAATTCGATTTACTGTGTTGTTCACTGTGTGAGACTCAGAAATCTCCAGGCAAGAGAATAAAGCAATATCATAGCTTAATTCATCTTTAATTTATGATTCTGTCATGAGCTAAATAAGAGTTTTTTGTTTGCTTCTGTAAACCGTGTATAGCAGCGTGAACAATTATTATTAAAAATGCTGCTACTGAGGAGGTGGAGTCAACATGGCATTATAGACAGAAGCGCTATGCAGTCCCTCCACAGCAAAGACCTGAAAAACTAAGCAAAACAGACAAATGTCAATCCTGGAACCCAAAGTGTCAAATGAAGAGATAAAGAACTCAACCAAGCACTGAATGGAATAAGAAACTGACAGAGAACAGAGAGGAAGGAGCGATACCAGCGGGGGTCTCCTATCAGCTAACACAGCACAGATCCACCATTTTGGACTCCTGTCAGAGATTGGAGGACAGGCAGTACAGGAAAGCAGCTTCACTGATCTCCAAGCAGGAGACAGATCACCTGGTAACCAGTGATATACGCTTTCCCACCACCCACCCTTCTTCCCCTTACTCATCCTCCACCACTTCCCAGTGGGCCAAGGTCGCTTGGCCAGCAGGGAGGTGTTGGCTCTGTGCTGCCTGGATTCAACCCACCCACACCAGCCGCCTCCTTCTGTGCAATTTTGGTGCAATTTCATTGTTGCTGGTGTTGCTTTTTTTGGCTTCTTTTGATTCTTTCCCTGCCTCTCAGTTCCTTCCCCTCCTTTCTCTTGAACACCTGGCTCTGGGTAGCATCTTTGCTCCTTCTTGACAGGCTGTAAAGCACTGTTTGGCTGTGGAATTGCTTCCCTGGTCTGAGTAGTCAAGCTGGTGGAATCCCTGGGGTCTTTTGTCATTGCAGTTGTTTTGTTTGCTTGTTTTCTTTTTCTTTTCAAGGCTTGGGAGCCCCTTCTAGACGGGCTATACCGCGAAGCTTGGGAACCACTTCCCCGATCTGCACAGCCGTGCCGGTGAGATCCCTGGAGGCATTTCTCCCTTTTTTTTTCTTTTTCTTTTTTCCTTTTTGTCTTTCTTCATTTATCAGTTTCCTGTCTCTCCCTACTTACTTTCTTTTCCAGTCTCCTGAATACCTGGAACAGTGTGCCATCGATGCCCCTTCTAGCCATGCTGTACTGAGCAGCTCGGGAGCCACTTTCCTGGTCTGTGCAGGCTCACTGGTGGAATCCCTGGGGGCTTTTCTTTCTTTCTTTTTTCCTTTTTCTCTCTCCTCATTTCTCAGTTTCTCATCTATCTGTACTTACTTTCTTTTCTTGTCTCCTGAATACCTGGTTCTGTGTGCCATCTCTGCCCCTTCTAGCCTGGCTATACGGGGTGACTTGGGAACCACTTCCTTGGTCTGCACAGCGTCACAGTGGGATCCTTGGGTGCTTTTTTTAAAATTAATTAATTAATTTTTTCTTTTGTCTGTTGTTTTTCTTCATTTCTGTTTCTTGTCTCTCCACTCCAATGACAAACTCCCTCAGCACTCTTTATTTTTTTTTTTTTGGCCCCTGTTTCTCTCTCCTATCTCTCTTCTTTACCATATCTATATTTGCTCCACACATCACAAACTCCACCCTCCCTCCTGCCTACCTGCACTGTGTGCCGAACATCACAGCCCCCAAGAGTACAGATATGGCCTACCAGAATCTGCCCTACACTGACCCCTAGTACGTGCCACAACAACCCATCCCTGGCCCCTCCCCTTCAGCTAGACCTTCCCTGTAGCACCATAGCTGAGTGACTGGCTCTGCCCATTGGACAAAGAGGTGAAAAGTATCATGCCCACAGATGAGCAAACAGAAGAAAGGGAAAAAATCAAAACATTAGCTACACAACTTAAATAGAAAGAGAAAAGCAAAAGAAGCCCACAGTCACTAGAAGAAAGGAAATAATAAAGATCAGAGCAGCAGTAAATGAAATAGAGACCAGAAAAACACTAGAAAGAATCAACAAATACAAAAGTTCGTTCTTTGAAAGGATCAACAGAGTGGACAAACTACTGACCAAATTGACAAAAGAAAACAGCAGAGGATGTAAATAGCCCAAATAATAAATGAAATAGGGACATTACAACAGACCCAACTTAAATATAAAGGATCATAACAGAGTATTATGAAAAACTATACTCCACAAATTTGAAAACCTAGAGGAAATGGACAAATTTCTAGAAACACACCACCTACCCAAGCTAACAGAAAACGATGTTGAAAACATGAACAGACTCATAACAAGAGAAGAGATTGAAAAGGTAATAAAAAAAACTCCCAACAAAAAAAAAGCTCTGGCCCAGATGGCTTCACTGGAGAATTCTACCAAACATTCAGAGAAGAGCTTACAACAGTACTACTCAAATTATTTCAGAACATACAAAATGAAGCAGTACTTCCAAATTCATTCAACAAAGCCAACATAACCCTGATACCAAAACAAGGCAAAGACACCACAAAAAAAAAAAAAAAAAATTACAGACCAATATCTCTCATGAATATAGATACAAAAATTCTCGAAAAATTCTAACCAATAGAATTCAGCATCGTATTAAAAAAATGATGCACCAAGACCAAGTAGGATTCATACTAGGTATGCAAAGATGGTTCAATGTTAGAAAATCAATCAATGTAATCCACCACATAAATAAAAGAATCATATGATCATCTCAATTGCAGGAGAAAAGGCATCAACAAAGTCCAAAACCCATTCCTGATTAAAAAAAAATAAAATAAAATAACTGTCAGTGAAAATAGATATAGAAGGGAAATTCCTCAACATTATAAAGTGCATCTATACAAAACCAATATCCAACATTCCCCCTGAGAACAGGAACAAGACAAGGATGCCCTTTATCACCACTCCAATCTAACAAATGTGCTGGAAGTCCTAGCTAGAGCAATAAGGCAAGAAAAAGAAATAAAGGGCATCCAAATTGGTCATGAAGAAGTTAAACTGTCCCAGTTTGCGGATGATATAATACTGTACATAGAAAGCCCTAAAGACTCCATGAGAAAACTACTGGAACTAATAGAAAGATTCAGCAGAGTAACAGGATACAAGATAAACATACAAAAATCAGTTGGATTTCTATACACCAATAAAGAGAAAAACGAAAAGGAAATCAGGAAAAACTGCCATTTATAACACCTCCTAAAACAATAAAATACTTAGGAATAAATCTAACCAAGGATGTAAAAGACCTACACAAAGAAAACTACAAAACACTACTGCAAGAAACCAAAAGAGATCTACATAAATGGAAAAACATACCATGCTCATGGATACCTATAGATACCTATACAATAGACTGAACATTGTGAAGATGACAATTCTACCCAAAGCAATTTACAAATACAAAGCAATCCCGATCCAAATACCAACAACATTCTTTAAAGAGATAGAAAAACTAATCATTAACTTGATATGGAAAGGGAAGAAGTCACAGATAAGTAAAGCACTATTGAAGAAGAAGAATAAAGTAGGAAGACTCACACTATCTGACTTCAGAACCTACTATACAGCTATGGTAGTCAAAACAGCATGGTACTGGTACAATGACAGATACATTGACCAATGGAACAGAATTGAGAATCCAGATGTAAATCCATCCACCTACAGTCACCTGATCTTCAACAAGGGCCCAAAGTCCATCAAATGAGGAAAAGTCAGTCTTTTTAACAAATAGTGCTGGCAAAACTAGATGTCCATCTGCAAAAAAAATGAAACAGGACCCATACCTCACACCATATACAAAAACTAATTCCAAATGGATCAAAGACCTAAATATAAAGCCAAAAATGATAAAGTTCATAGAAGAAAAAATAGGATCTACACTACAGGCCCTAGTACACAGCAGTAACAGGATACAAACCATAATTAACAACATCCAAATTCCGGAAGATAAGCTAGATACTTGTGATCTTCTAAAAATTAAACACTTATGCTTGTCAGAAGACTTCACTAAAAGAGTAGAAAGAGAACCTACAGATTGGGAAAAAAATTGGCTATTACAAATATGACAAAGTACTAATTTCCAAAATCTACAAGAAAATCCAACACCTCTACAACAAAAAGACAAATAATTCAATTAAAAAATGGGCAAAGGAAATGAACAGAAACTTTACTAAAGAAGACATTCAAGGGACCAACAGACACATGAGGAAATGCTCGCGATCACTAGCCATTAGAGAAATGCAAATCAAAACCGCAGTGAGAGAGTTCCGGCGAAATGGCGCTCTAGGCAGACGCACCACACCATCCCTCCACAGCAAAGATCCGAGAAACTAAGCCGAACAGAGAATACAACAATCCTGAAACCCTAAAACATCAAATGAAGAGATAAAGAACTCAG
>NW_004444009.1:4243042-4262187 GCF_000243295.1 Trichechus manatus latirostris | reverse complement strand
TCTCACCCTGGCATTAGTGGCACAACTCCAAAAAAAATAAAACATAAAATAACAAATGTTGAAGAGGCTGCAGGGGGACTGGAACTCTTATGCACTGCTGTTGGGAAAGCAAAATTGTACAACTATTTTGGAATAGGTTATGGAGCTTCCTTAGAAAACTAGAAATAGAAATACCATATTATCCAGCAGTCACACTCCTACGAATATATCCTAGAGAAATAAGAGACATCACACAAATAGATATATGCACACCCACATTCATTGCAGCATTGTTCACAATAGCAAAAAGATGGCAACAACCTAGATGCCCATCAACAGATGAATGAATAAACAAACTATGGTACATACACACAATGGAGTGCTACCAATAATAAAGAACAATAATGAATCTGCGAGGCATCTCATATCATGGATAAATCTGGAAGGCATTATTTTGAGTGAAATAAGTCAATCACAAAAGGACAAATATTGTATGGGACCAGTACTATAAAAATTCATGAGAAGGTTTACACACAAAAAGAAACACTCTTTGATAGTTACGAGGGAGGGGAGGTTTGGGAACAGAAAAACACTAAACAGACAATATGTACGTGGTAACTCTGGTAAAGGGTAACACAGTACACAGTACTGGAGAAGCCAGCACAACTTGTCCAAGGCAAGGTCAAAGAAGCTCCATAAACACCTTCAAAGTCCCTGAGGGACCAAATTGCTGGGCTGAAGTCTGTGGGACCATGGTCTTGGGGAACATCTAGCTCAATTGGCATAACATAGCTCTACACTCTACTTTGATGAGTAGTGTCTGATGTTTTAAAAGCCTGTGAGCAACAATCTAAGATACTCCACTGGTCTCACCCTGTCAGGAACAAGGGGGAATGAAGAAAACTAAAGATATAAGGGAAAGATTAGTCCAAAGGACTAATGGACCACAACTACCATGGCCTTCACCAGATTAAGTCCAGCACAACTAGATGGTGCCCGGCTACCACCACTGACTACTCTGACAGGGATCACAACAGAGGGTCCTGGACACAGCTGGAAAAAATATAGAACAAAATTCTAACTCACAAAAAAAGACCAGACTTAGTGGCCTGACAGAGACTGGAGAAACCCCTAGAGTATGGCCCCCGGACACCCTTTTAGCTCAGTAATGATGTCATTCCTGACGCTCTTCATCCAAAAATTAGACAGGCCCATAAAACAAAACGAGACAAATCAGCACACCAGCCCAGGGGCAAGGACTAGAAGGCAGGAGGGGACAGGAAAGCTGGTAATAGGGAACCCCAGGTCGAGAAGGGAGAGTGTTGACATGTCGTGGTGTTGTTAACCAATGTCATAAAACAATGTGTATACTAACTGTTTAATAAGAAACTAGTTTGTTCTGTAAACCTTCATATAAAGTACAATTGGAAAAAAAAGTGCTGCTACTTATATCATGAAATCAGACTTTTATTTGACTAATATGTCAGATTGTTTTGAACATTAGAGACATTTAAATAACAAAGATATATAAGATTATTCCTAAACATAATTAAAAATATTAAAGTATGTACTGATTTACTTCACCATTTTCATACTATATTCTAATCTTTCTCAGGATTGGAAAGATATTTTCACAATGATGGGGAGTAATTTTACTCCCTTAAACAGGCTGATGTTTCATATTTGGGTTAGAGATCCAAGACAAGAACATAAGACCTGAGGTTATAAATGTCTACTATGATTCTGTTGGTGCCAGAGATTATCCTGAACAAACTTCAGTACACTAGTTTACCATCTTGGTAGTTTTGCAGTGATTGGATGAATATATAAGACTAAAGTACAGTGACTTTTCAGGTAGAAAGGAGGTCAAGACATAGGACCTGTGGTCTGCTACATCTGAGATGATGCTATTGGAGGCACTAATGTGTTGCTGGTCTTTATGGTCCCTTGGTCAACAGAGACTCCAAGTCCACATCCAGAGAAGAATAGAATGCACATCTTGTGCCTCTGGGTTCAACTTACCCCTTTTCCTGAGTTCTTTTGTAACCACATTCAAAGTTTATCACCCGATTTAGGTAGATGGAATTCTAAAATCCCCACACATATTGTTTTCAATTAATTTCTTTCTTTAATGCATATTTGGATTCTGTATACTTTTCATTGTCTTGGCTAGCTCTGGTCACAATTCTAAAGACATTTTTATATCTTTACATTTGCCTCTGGCTGGAACTCTAAAATCATTCCACTGAATTCTAAATTCTTCTCATATTTTGTCTGGCTCTCCAGCCCCAACTTTAAAGACAGAAACCTTAAAAATTGAACAAGCATAATTTTTAGACAAGAGAATGTTGCAAATAATTATATATTCTCTTCTCCTATGCAAATATGTAAGATTTTTTTAGTACAGATTCTTATTGTACTTTATGTAAGAACAATGCTCTTTGTAGTCCATCTGTTTTTCTCACTAAAGGAAGAATGTTGATGTCAGGTAGCTCTATGTCAATTTATTAAAGTCAATTCACCAACAGACAATTCCCTGAAAACCAACTTGCAAAGTAGCTAATTCTCAGAATTTCTAATTCACTATATTTACTTGTTTTTTTTTAAGTATTTAAAATGTTTATAGTGATTTATAGTAGTTTTTGAAGATTCCTGTGAAGATTTTTTGATCCATTTTTATTTTGTATTTATAGCAGCTTGCTGAGGAATATTCCATTTGTCCCTGGCCTGGACATTATTGTGGTTGTGGGGAGCTCTTGTTGTGTGACATCAAGTCAATTCCAACTCATAGTGACTCTATATGACAGAGTAGAGCTGCCCCATAGGGTTTTCTAGGCTGTAATCTTTACAGCAGCAAATAGCCAGATCTTTTCTCCCATAGAGCAACTGGGAGGGTCTGAACTGCTGTCCTTTCAGTTAGTAGTTGAGTGCTCCTCTGCTGTAGAAAAGACTGGGAGAAGAGCCAGTACTCAGCTCAGATTTGTTGTCAATCCCAGAGATGGGCTCGACCGGGAGAGAGATCCTAGGTCTGTGAAAGGGGAAGACAGAGGGACTATTCTTGAATGTACCCTTGAATAGGTTTATTTTTTATCTTTTCTGATGTATAATTGATGTATAATAAACATAACATATTTAAAACGCACAGCTTGAAAATTTTGACATATGTATACACCCATGAAATCATCACCACAGTTATGATCATGAACATATCCATCACTCTCCAAAGTTTCCTTGTGCCCCACTTTCACATAATTAGGCCAACTGGATCTGTCTTTACAGATCACAAATATTCTGTTCATTTTTTAAATTTCTGTCTCTGGATTTCATTCTGGATAGTTTTTACTGCTATTCAGAATAAATTCTTCAAGTTCACCGACGTTTTTCTTCTTAAATGTCTGTTAATCTCATCCAGTGAATTTTTCATTTCAGACATTGCATATGTCTTCTTTAGAAGTTTGATTTGGGTCTTCTTTTTATCTTCCATGGCTCTGTTTAACTTTTTGAACATATGGTTGAAGTCCTTCTCTACTAATTCTAACATCTGTGTAATTTCTGGATCAGTTTCATGTTTTTCCACTTCTTTAGATACCAGGTAATGTTTAATCAAATGCAAGACATTGTGAATTTTACCTTGTTGGGTGCTGAATATTTTTAGATCCCCACAAAATATTCTTGAGATTTGCTCTTGAATACACTTAAGTTATTTGGAAATAGTTTGATTCCTTCAAGTATTGTTTTAATCTTTGCTGTGCAGAGCCAACACAATCATTAGTCTAGGACTATTTTTTCCCCTCTATTGAAGTGATAAAAGATTTCATTTTACCTGGATCCACAATCAACATCCATAGAAGCAGCAGTGAAGAAATCGAACAACACGTTGCATTGGGCAAATCTGCTGCAAAAGATCTCTTTAAAGTGTTAAAAAGCAAAGATGTCACTTCAAGAACTATGCACCGGACCCAAGCTACGGTATTTTCAATTGCCTCATATGCATGTGAAAGCTGGACATTGAATAAGGAAGACCAAAGAAGAACTGATGCCTTTGAATTATGGTGTTGATGAAGAATATTGAATATACCACGGACTGTCAAAAGAACAAACAAACAAATATGTCCCAGAAGAACTACAGTCAGAATGCTCATTAGAAGCAAGGATGGTGAGACTTCGGCTCACATACTTTGCACATGTTATCAGGGGAGACCAGTCCCTCGAGAAGGACATCTTGCTTGGTAGAGTAGAGGGTCAACAAAAAAGAGGAAGACCCTCAACGGCATAGATTGACACAGTGGCTGCAACAATGGGCTCAAGCATAACAACAATTGTGAGGATGGTGCAGGACTGGGCAGTGTTTCGTTCTGTTGTACATGGGGTCGCTATGAGTTGAGACCAACTCAATGGCACCTAACACCAACAACATTGAGGCAATATCTTTCTGAATACTATACACAAATTCTGTGAATTACGATGTTTTTCCACTCTGGATGACCATTCCAAGCCCTTTTTGACTTCTAATGATTGCCCCTCTGTTCCTTTTAGGTGATTCTTTCCCTGGTCTCATAGCTTGCTGACATACATGCTGATCAGTATTCACCTGAAGACTAGAGGGGGACCCTCTGTAAAGCTTCCTCATCTATAGTGCTCTGCCTCATGAACTCTAGCTTCTTTGGCCTTCCCAGAATACCAATTCTGTCTCTTTAATTCATGGAGACTATTAGCCTCCAACTTGGTTCCCTGTCCTTACATTGTGACCTGAAAACTTCCCCAGCCATAAATTGGGGCAATTGTAGGACTTTATTTTGTATCTCATCTCTTAGAGATCACTGTTCTGTATTGTCTAACATCCTGTGTTTAAAAAATATTGTTTCATGTCATCCGTCCAGTTTTTCAGTTATTTCATGCAGGAAGGTAAATCTGATCACTGTTACTCCATCTTGGCTAGAAGTAAAAGTCAGTGTAATCTTAACATTAAGAACTTTATCCACTCTTTTTTTTTTTTAAATCCTTAGCAAATCCTAAGAGATTCTATATCACTAATGTCAGAAAGATGGGATAATTCAGAGGGTCCTCCAGAAGAAATTAATATCCTGCTTCTCTGGAGAATAGTGTGTCTGTAGGAGAGCAAGGGGGAAGCTAATCAGGAAAAGTATGTTGGACCTATCTCATGAGAGAGCCTTGAATTTTAGGTCGAAGAGGTTAGACTATTCAATAGGAAATATGGAAAATACCGTAAGCTTTTGAGCAGGGAAGTAACATGAGTTATAACATTATAAGATTATTTTAGGAACAGAGTGTTTTGAGAATGGAAAAACAAAGAAAGGAAAATAAGCTGAGAGCTTAGTTCAATAATTTAGTAAAGAGGCAATAATGGACTGAATGAAGGTAATCGCAGTGGGACCGGACATGGGTAGAATATACCACTCATGACAATCATGGAGTTAAACAACGAGATTAAATAAAAGAGCCTAAGATAATGTCAAGGCAATGGCGATTTAGTGGTAGAATTCTCATCTTTCATGATGGAGACCTGGATTTGATTCCCAGTCAATATGCCTCATACACAGCCACCACCTATCTATTAGTAAAAGATTGCATGTTGCAATGATGCTAAACCAGTTCAGTGGAGCTTCCAGACTAAGATGGACTAGGAAGAAAGGCCAGGATTTCTGCTTTCAAAAATCAGCCAATGAAAACCCTATGGATCACAACTGTCCATTCTGCAACTATTCATGGGGATGACACAAGATCATGTAGCATTTTGTTCCATTGTGCATGATGTCACCAAGAGTTGGGTGCTGACTCAATGACAGCTAACAATGACAACAACAAGATAATGCCAAATGATAGAGTCTGAGAGATTGGGAGAATGGTGGTAGTAGTAAGAGAAATCAAGAGTCACCAGAAGAAAGTCCAGTTGATGATCTAAATGATAAGCTTCTTTTTAGAAAGATTGAGTCAGGGAAACATGCTGGCAAGTAAAGTCTAGTCAGGAAAAGTCAGTGTTAGAGTTTGACCTGGGATGGCCATCAGCTCAAGAGTGTCAAGAAGATTAAATAAGATGAACCAGGCCCAGAATCATAGAAGGAACTCATACATTTAGGAGATAAAAATTTGTAGAAGGTGTTTCATAGCATACGATCCATATAATACAAGAATGGTGCTCACAAGAGACAATGTAGTACAATGAAAAAGGTACAGGTTTTGGAGCCAGGTAGACAAGAGTGCTTGTACCAGCTGGAGTGTCACCAATAGTCCAGGTTCTTTCTTGATTTGGGCCCCACTTGCCTATTGTGTCATTTGAGGCAAGTTCCTTAGCTTCTGATATTCAGTTTCCTCATTTTAAAATGGATATTATAACAGATCATAGTTATTGTAAATAATAATAATCAAGATAACAAAGTATAACCCTTATATTGAACAAGCATGCCTTGTGAGATATAATATCATAAAGCAACTTTTTTTTTTTGCCTTGTTTCCACTTGTCTTTTTAATTTTAGTCAGTGAGGCAAGTTGTTCCCTTAAAACTTGAACAAATGGCAAAGGAGGAGCCAATATGGACTGTTGCCACATTAGTCTCATTTTGTTTTATGGGGCTGTCTAATCTTTCGTTGAACGGTGAAGCTCGAGAGGGACTTCATTATTGAGCTAAAACGGTGTCCGGGGGCCATAAACTCAGGGTTTCTCCAGTCTCTGCCAGGCCAATAAGTCTGGTCTCTTTTTGTGAGTAAGAATTTTTTTCTACATTTTTCTCCAGCTCTGTTCTGTACCCTCTGTTGTGACCCTGGTCACAGCAGTCAGTGGTGGTAGCCAGGCACCATCTAGTTGTACTGGACTCTGTCTGGTGGAGGCTGTGGTAGCTGTGGTCCATTAGTCCTTTGGACTAATCTTTCCCTTGTATTTTGTTTTCATTCTCCCTTGCTCCCGAAGGAGTGAGACCAAAGAAGTATCTTAGATGGCTCCTCACAGGCTTTTGAGACCCCAGATGCTATTCACCAAAGTAGAATGTAGAACATTGTCTTTATAAACTGTGTTATGCCAATTGAGTTATATGTTCCCCAAGACCATTGTCGCCACAGCCCTCTGCCCAACAAATCAGTCCCTCAGAGAGTTTGGATGTGTCTATGGAGCTTCCATGACCTTTCTTTGCACAAGTTGTGTTGGCTTCCCCAGTATTGTGTACTGTCTCACCCTTCACCAAAGTTACCACTTATCTATTGTCTATTTAGTTCCCTTCCACCCCTCCCATCCCTTGTAACCAACAAAGATTGTTTCTTTTTGTGTGTAAACTTTTACATGAGTTTTTACGGTAGAGGTCTCATACAATATTTGTCCTTTTGTGATTGACTTATTTCACTCAGCATAATGTCCTCCAGTTTCATCCATGTTATGAGATGCTTCACAGATTCATCATTGTTCTTTCTCGTTGCATAGTACTCCATTATGTGTATGTACCATAGTTTTTTTTATCAGTTCTTCAGTTGATGTGAAACCAGGTTGTTTCCATCTTTTTGCTGTTGTGAACAATGCTGCAATGAATATGGGTGTGCATATGTCTATTCGTGTGACAAATCTTATTTCTCTGGGATATATTCTTCGGAGTGTGATTGCTGGATCATATGGTATTTCTATTTCTAGTTTTCTAATGAAGTGCCATATCATTTTCCAAACTGGTTGTACCATTTTGCATTCCTACCAGCGGTGCATAAGAGTTCTGATCTCTCTGCAGCCTCTCCACCATCTGTTATTTCCAGTTTTTTGATTTGTGCCAGTAACGCTGGGGTAAGACGGTATCTCATTGTGGTTTTAATTTGCATTCCTCTAATGACTACTGATTGCAAGCATTTCCTCATGTGTCTGTGGCCGCTTGAATGCCTTCTTTGGTGAAGTGTCTGTTCATTTCCTTTGCCCATTTTTTAATTGGATTATTTGTCTTTTTGTTATAGAGGTGTTGGATTTTCTTGTAGATTTTACAGATTAGACTTTTGTCTGACTTGTACTGTCCAAATTTTTTTTCCCAATCTGTAGGTTCTCTTTTTACTCTTTTGGTGAAGTCTTTTGATGAGCATAAGTGTTTAATTTGTAGAAGATCTCAGTTATCTAGCTTATTTTCTGGAGTTTGTATGTTTTTAGTTATGGTTTGCATCCTTTTAATGCTGTGTATTAGGGCCTCTAGCATTGATCTTATTTTTTCTTCTATGAACTTTGTAATTTTTGGCTTTATATTTAGATCTCTGCCCCATTTTGAATTAGTTTTTGTATATGGTGTGAGATATGGATCCTGTTACATTTTTTTGCAGATGGACATCGAGATTTGCCAGCACCATTTGTTAAAAAAGACTGTCTGTTGCCCATTTGATGGACTTTGGGCCCTTGTCAAAGATCAGGTGACTGTAGGTGGATGGATTTACATCTGGGTTCTCAACTCTGTTCCATTGGTCAATGTATCTGCCGTTGTACCAGTACCAGGCTGTTTTGACTACCATAGCTGTATAGTAGGTTCTGAGATAGGATAGTGCAAATCTTCCTACTTTATTCTTCTTCTTCAATAGTGCTTTACTTATCCAGTACTTCTTCCCTTTCCATATCAAGTTAATGATTAGTTTTTCCAACTCTTTAAAGAATGTTGTTGGTATTTGGATAGGGATTGCATTGTATTTGTAAATTGCTTTGGTTGAATTGTCACTTTCACAATGTTGAGCTTACCTATCCATGAGCATGGTATGTTTTTCCATTTACGTAGGTCTGTTTGGGTTTCTTGCAGTAGTGTTTTGTAGTTTTCTTTGAGTAGGTCTTTTATATCCCTGATTAGATTTATTACTAAGCATTTTATTTTTTTAAAGGCTGTTATAAATGGTATTCTTTTCCTGATTTCCCTTTCGTTTTTCTCTTTGTTAATGTATAGGAATCCAACTGATTTTTGTATGTTTATCTTGTATCATGCTACTCTGCTGAATCTTTCTATTAGCTCCAGTAGTTTTCTCCTGGAGTCTTTAAAGTTTTCTATGTATAGTATCATATCATCTGCAAACAGGGACAGTTTAACTTCTTAATGACCAATTTGGATGACCCTTATTTCTTTTTCTTGCCTTATTGCTCTAGATAGGACTTCCAGCACAATGTTAAATATGAGTGGTGATAAAGGGCATCCTTGTCTTGTTCCTGTTCTCAAGGAGAATATTTTCAGTCTCTCTCCATTAAAAATGATGTTGGTGAAAATATACATAGCCAAAGATACACCATTTCAAAAATTTCTACATGCACAGTTCAGTGACATCGACTACGCTCTTCCAATTGTGCTGCTATTCTCACTTTAGATTAAGGCTTACAGAACAAAACAGTTTCTCATTTAACAGTTAGTACACATGTTGTACCCTGACAATGGTTAACAAACTTACAACACATCAACACGATCCTTACTCAACCTTGGGTTCCCTATCACCAGCTTCCCTGTCCCCTTCTTCCTTCTGGCCCTTGTCCCTGGATTGCTGTGCGTCATTAGTCCCATTTGGTTTTATGGGGCTGTCCCCCCACCAGCTGAACAGTGAACATCGGAAATGACTTCACCACTGAGCTTAAAGGGTGTCTGGGGGCCATACTCTGGGGGTTTCTCCAGTCTCCTTTAGGCCAGTAAATCTGGTATTTTTTTGTGAATTAGAGTTTTGTTCTACATCCTACTCCAGCTCTGTCCAGAACCCTCAGTTGTGATCCCAGTCAGAGCAGTCGGTGGTAGCCGGGCACCATCTAGCTGTACTGGACTCAGTCCGGTGGAGGCCTTGGTAGCTGTGGTCCATTATTGCTTCAGACTAATCTTCTCCTTGTATCCTGTTCTCTTCATTCTCCCTTGCTCCTGGAGGGATGAGACCAGTGGAGTATCTTAGATGGTTGTTCACAGGCTTTTAAGACCCCAGACGCTACTCACCAAGGTAGAATATAGAACATTGTCTTTATAAACTGTGTTATGCCAATTGAGCTGGATGTTCCCGGAGACCATGGTCCCCACAGCCCTCCACCCAGCAATTCAGTCCCTCAGGGAGTTTGGATGTGGTCTATGGAGCTTCCATGACCTTTCCTTGTACAAGTTGTGCTGGTTTCCCCTGTATTGTGTACTGTCTCACCCTTCACCCAAGATACCACTTAGCTATTGCCTATTTAGTATTTCCCCCCCACCCCTCCCATCCCTGGTAACCAACAAGATTGTTAATTTTTGTGTGTGAACTTTTTCATGGGTTTTTACAATAGAGGCCTCATACAATATTGGTCCTTTTGTGATTGAATTATTTCACTCAGCATAATGTCCTCCAGTTTCATCCATGTTATGAGATGCTTCACAGATTCATTGTTGTTCTTTCTCATTGCATAGTACTCCATTGTGTGTATGTACCATAGTTTGTTTATCCATTCATCTGTTGATGGGCATCTATGTTGTTTCCATCGTTTTGCTATTGTGAACAATGCTGCTATGAACATAGGTGTGCATATGTCTATTTGAGTGATGACTCTTATTTCTCTAGGATATATTCCTAGGAGTGGGACCTACTTGACTTTTTGATATGATGTTGAATTCTATTGGCTAGAATTTGTTTGAGAATTTTTGCATCTGTATTCACGAGAGACACTGGTCTGTAATTTATGTTTTTTATGACATCTTGGCCTGGTTTTGGCATCAAGGTTATGCTGGCTTCATAGAATGAATCCAGACGTGTCACTTCCTTTTCCATGTTCTGTAATATTTTGAGCAGTATTGGTATGATCCCTTCCCTGAATGTTTGGTAGAATTCTCCAGTGAAGCCATCTGGGCCAAGGCTTTTTTTGTTGTTGTTGTTGGGAGTTTTTTTTATTACCTTTTCAATCTCTTCTCTTGTTATGAGTCTGTTCAGGTTTTCAACATCACTTTGTGTAAGTTTGGGTAGGTAGTGTGTTTCTAGAAATTTATCCATTTCCTCTAGGCTTTCAAATTTGTTGGAGTATAGCTTTTCATAACACTCTCTTATGATCTTTTTTATTTCAGTTGGGTCTATTTTAATGTCCCCCATTTCATTTCTTATTTGGGTTATTTGCATCCTCTCCTGTTTTTCTTCTGTCTGTCTTGCCAGTGATGAGTGGATTTTGTTGATTCTTTCAAAGAACCAACTTTTGGTTTTGTGGATACTTTTTATTGTTTTTCTATTCTCTATTTCATTTATTTCTGCTCTGATCTTTATTATTTCCTTTCTTCTAGTGACTGTTGCCTTTTCTGATGTTTTCTTACTATTTGTTCCAGTTCTTTAATTAATGTTTTGATTTTGTCCCTTTCTTCTTTTTTTGATGTTTGCATCTATTGCTATAAATTGTCCTCTGAGGACTGCCTATGCTGTATCCCAAAAATTTTGGTATGGTGTGTTTCTATTCTCATTTGATTCTAAAAATTTTTAATTCCATCTCTGATTTCTTCCATTACCCAGTGGTTTGTAAGCAGTGTGTGGTTCAGTTTCCATGTAATTGATTTTTTTTTTCCTTGCTCTTCCTGTTGTTAATTTCTATCTTGATGACATTGTGGTCAGAGAAGATGCTTTGTATTATCTCAACGATTTGGATCTTGTTGAGGATTGCTCTGTGGTGTAAGATGTTGTCTATTCTGGAGAATGTTCCATGTACATTGGAAAAGAATGTTTACTTTGCAGCTGTTGGGTGAAGTGTTCCATACATGTCTGTAAGGTCAAGTTGGCTGATTGTGCCCTTTAGGTCTTTTGTATCTTTGTTGAGTTTCTTTCTAGATGTTCTGTCCTTTACTGAGTGGTGTGTTGAAGTCTCCTACTACTATTGTGGAACTGTCATTTTTCCACTCCTGCTTTTTTTTTGGTAGCTTTTTGCTTGATATATTTTTTTCCATCCTTTGATTTATAATAAATTTCTCTCTTTGTTTCTAAAGTGTGTCTCTTGTAGAGATTGTATTGATGGATCCTGTCTTTTTATCCATTCTGTCACTCTCCATCTCTTTCTCGGTGCATTTAGGGCATTTACATTCAGTGTAATTATTGATATGTGTGAGTTTTTTGCTGTCATTTTGTAGTACTTTTTTGTGGTGCTGACGTTTTATTTGTTCCAGTTACTCTCCTGTGCTGAATTCCTTTTGTTTGTGGATTTCTTTTCATTTCTTTTGTTTTTGTAGGTTTTTTTAAATGAAACTTTAAGTTTTTCTTCTTCATTTTGATGAGTAGGTTTGTTAACTTTCTTTGTGGCTACCTCGAAATTTCCCCTTATGTTCCTAGGTTTGAACCTGTCTATTATTACTTGGTATCACCTTGCCTGCTTCTGCATTAGAAGGTTTTATACCTACACTGTATATTCCCTCTTTTACTGTTCTGATGTCATTGTCATTTCCAGATTAAACTCTCTTGTTCCCTGTTATAATTTTTTTGGTTTGGGATAGTCCTTGAGAGTTCTTTTCATAGGTTGGTATCTGGCTGGTACAATCCTGAGTCCTAGATTCAGACTGTGGTCTGATGTTGTTTGTTCTCAGATCAGAAGTCTCCCTTTAATAATTCTTGTAAGTTTGGTTTGGTTTTCACATAGATTCTTAATTTCCATTTATCCGGAAATGTCTTATTTTCACCTTCATATGTGAACGCGAGTTTTGCAAGATATATTATTCTTGGCTGGCAATTTTTTTCTTTCAAGGTTTTATATATGTCATCCCATTGCCTTCTTGCCTGCGTTGTTTCTGCCAAATAATCTGAGATTAGTCTTATTTTTTCTCCTCTGTATGTGACTTTTTGTTTTTCACAAGCTGCTCTCAGAATTCTTTGTTTGTTTTTGGTTTTGGCGAGTGTGATTATGATACGCCTTGGAGATTTTCTTTTGGGGTCTTTCCTATATGGGGTTCATTGAGCTTCTTGGACAGTTAGCTTTTCATCTTCCATTATATTGTTGAAGTTTTCTGTCAGCAGTTCTTCAATGATCCTCTCTGTGTTTTCTGTTTTCTACGCCTGTTCTTGAATTTTGATCACTCACACATTTTTGCTTTTGATTGTATCCCACATAATTCTCAAAGTTTCTTTCTTTCTTTTTTCTGTGTTTTCCTCAAACAGAGTTGTTATCCAAGTGTTTGTCTTCAATTTCGCTGATCCTGTCTTCCATTGTTTCAAACCTGCTCCTCAGCTGTTCTATGACACTGTCCATTTCTGAAATCTTGCTGTTTGTCTTTTGGATTTTTAATTGTTGTTTTTGTATGATTTCTAGTTGTGAATTTATTTTGACATTTTGTTCCTTTATTGTTTTCCTGAATTCTTTCATCTTTTTGTCTGCATTTTCCATGAATTTTTCTGCCTTTTCCATGAGTTTGTCTATTTTTTCCTCATTGTTGTCTACTTTTTGCTTAAAATCTTGGATGGCTCTGAATATTTGAGATTTGAATTCTCTATCAGGTAGTTCTAGTGCCTTTTCTTCTACTGGAAAGTCATCTAGTATTTTATTTTGGATACATACTGGAACCATTCTGTCTTGTTTTTGTATATGTTTTGTTATCGTCTGCTGTCTTTGCGACATTCAGTAGTTAGTGTCCTTGTTTATTGATTGTAGATATATTTGTTTTATCCTCCTTTTTTGTTTTATTTGGTTATGTCTGAGCAGGCGGGCTGTGCATTCTTTGCTGTTTGCTTGTCTGTGAGCACAATACTTTTTGCCTCCTTCTCCAATGGTCAGGGTCAGTCTTTCCGGTATGGTACAGCATGGCAGGTCCAGCTGAATGGGAGTTGCTGAGATGAGTTTTTTTGTGGCCCATGCTAGGGCTGACAAGGGGGCCAGAAATCAGTGCAGTGCATGTTCTGGTACACCATGCCTGTGCTACCTGGGGGTGTGATGTTCTGTGCACTGTGCAGGTAGGCAGGAAAGAGGGCGGAGATTGTGATGTGTGGAGCTAAGATGGACATAGGAAGGCGGAGAGAGAGGAGAGAGGAACAGGAGCCAAAACATAAAAACAAACAAACACACAAGCAAAAAAGAGTGCTAAGGGAGCTTACCATTGCAGTGGAGAGTTGAGAGACTGAGAAATGTAGAAAAACAAAAAGAAAAGGAAGAAAAAGGATAAAAAAAAGAATAAATAAAAATTAGAAGAAAAAAGAAAAGCAAAGCCCCCAGGGATCTCACTGTTGCAGCTGTGAAGATTGGGGAAGTTGCTCCCATGTTGTGAATATAGTCTTGCTAGAAGGGGTAGATGTGTCACACAGGGCCAGGTATTCAGGAGACAGGAAGATAAGGTAAGTATAGATAGATGAGAAACTGAGAAATGAAGAAAAACAAAAATGAAAAAAGAGAGAAAAGAAAAGAAAACAAACAAAAAAAAAGAAAAAAGGAAAAGAAATGTCCACAAGGATGCCACTGCGTGTCTGTGCAGATTGAGGGAGTAGCTCCCAAGCTGTGCAGCACTGCCCGGCTAGAAGTGGCTCCCAAGCCAAGAAAAGAAAAAGAATCGAGCAAACAAGCAAATCAAAACAGAATCAATTAAAACAAATGAACAACTACAAAAAGCCCTGGGGAGCCCACCTGCATGGCCACACAAGCCTGGAAGTTGAGCGGTGTTTTGCAGCCTTTCAGGAAGAAGCGAAGATTGCATATGGAGCCAGGTATTGGAGTGAAAGGAGGAAGAGGTGGTAAGAAGTATGGAAGAAACCAAAATAAGTGGAAAAAAGCAATACCAGCAACCAACAAATGGCACTCAGGGAGCCGGCCAGTGTGGGTGGGTGGAATCTAAGTAGCACTGGGTTGAAGCTTTGCTTCCCAGCCAACAGACTGTGGCCGCAGGAAGCAGAGGAGGCTGAGTGGGGGTGAAGAAGTGTAGGGGATGGGAAAGCATATATCGCTGGTTACTGGTTGTTCTGTCTCCTGCTGGAAGCTCTGTGAAGCTGCTTTCCCATATGCTCTGATTGCTGATCTCTAATAGGAGTCCAAGAAGGTGGATCAGTGCTGCAGTAGCTTCTAGGGGACCTCTGAATGTATCTTTCCTCGCTCTCTGTTCTCTGTCAGTTTCTTATTCCATTCAGTGCTTGGCTGAGTTCTTTATCTCTTCATTTGATGCTTAGGGTTTGAGAATTAACGTTTGTCTCTGTTTGATTTAGTTTTTCAGGTCTTTGCTGTGAGAGGATTGCATGGTGCTTTTGTCTATAGTGCCATGTTGCCCAGAAGTCCATCTTTGCTTCTTCTGAACAGGTTGTGAATTGCAAGTCAGCTGTGGAACTGTTTCCCTGGTCTGCATGGCCACTATGGTGGGATCTCTGGGGGCTTTTTCTTTTTGTTTGTTTGTTTTTCTCTTTCTTCTTTCCTTTTTATCTTTCTTTATTTCTCAGTTACTTATCTTGTTTTCCTGTCTCCTGAATATCTGGCACTGTCTATCATCTCCTCTCCTTCTAGCCAGGCTGTTCTGCGAAGATTGGGAGCCACTTCCCCAGTCTGCGCAGTGGCGCTGGTGGGATCCCAAGGGTATTATTATTATTATGTATATATACATATATATATATTTGTTTTTCTTCATTTCTCATTTTCTTGTCTCTCCACTCCAATGGCAATCTCCTTCAACACTTTATTTATTTTGCTCCTGTTTCTCTCTGCTTTCTCTCTTCTTTTCCATAACCAATCTAAATCCACACTTCACAACTTCCCCTTATCCCTCCCTCCTGCCTACCTGTACTGTGGGCTGATCATTGCACTCCTGAGCAGCACAGGCATGACCTACTGGTACCTGCCCTGCACTGACCACCAGCTCACCTTGTTGGCCCAAGTATGTGCCACAAACAACCCATTCCAGCCCCTCCCCTTCAGCTGGACCTTCCCTGCTGCACCATAGCTGATCAGCTGGCTTTGCCCATTGGAGAAGGAGACAAAAAATATCATGTCCACAGACAAGCAAATAACAAAGAATGCGCAGGTTGCCTGCTCAGACATAACAAAATAAAACAAAAAAGCAGGACAAAGCAAACGAATCTACAATCAATAAAGAAAATAATTACTGAATGTCTGGAAGACAGCAGACAATATCAAAATATATTAAAAAACAGGACAGGATGGTTCCAGTAGGCACCCAAAATAAAACACCAGATGATGTTCCAGTAGAAGAAAAGGCACTAGAACTAGTTGATAGGGATTTCAAATCTTTAATATTCAGAGCTATCCAAAAGTTGAAGCAAAAAAAAGACAAAAATGAAGAAAAAATAGACAAATTCATGGAAAATACAGACTACAGACAAAAAAATGGAAGACTACAGGAAAATAATATAGGACCAAAATGACAAAATAAATTCACAACTAGATATCATAGAAAAAAACAACAATTAGAAATCCGAAAGATAAACAACAAGATTTCAGAAATGGACAATATCATAGAACAGCTGAGGAGCAGGTTTGAAACAGTTGAAGACAGGATCAGCAAAACTGAAGACAAACACTTGGATACAACTTATTTGAAGAAAAATCAGAAAAAAGAACAAAGAAAAATGAAGAAACCTTGAGAACTATGTGGGATACAATCAAAAGCAATAATTCGCAAGTGATCGGAGTTCCAGAACAGAGGTAGAAAATGGAAAACACAGAGAGGATCATTGAAGAGTTGCTGATAGAAAACTTCCCTAATATCATGAAGGATGAAGAGCTGACCATCCAAGAAGCTTAACAAACCCCGTATAGGATAGACCCCAAAAGAAAATCACCAGAGCATATCATAATCACACTCTCTAAAACCAAAGACAAAGAAAGAATCCTGAGAGCAGCTTGAGAAAAATGAAAAGTCACGTACAGAGGGAAAACAATAAGACTGAGCTAATATCACTTGGCAGAAACCATGCAGGCAAGAAGGCAATGGGATGACATATATAAAACCTTGAAAGAAAAAAATTGCCAGCCAAGAATAATATATCTTGCAAAACTCTCATTCAAATATGATGGTGAATTTAGGACATTTCCAGATAAACAGAAATTAAAGGAATATGTAGAAACCCAACCAAACTTACAAGAATTATTAAAGGAAGTCCTTCTGTTTGAGAACAAACAACATCAGACTACAGCCTGAATCTAGGACACAAGATAGCACCAGCCAGATACCAACCTAGGAAATGAACTCTCAAAGACTATTTATAACCAAAAGATTTACAACAGGTAACCAGAGAGGTTAATCTGCAAATGATAACAACATAAGAAGAATAAAAGAGGGAATAAGCAGTGTAGCTACAGAACTTTCTAACAGAGAGGAAGCAAGATGATACCAAGTAATAACAGACTGGTTCAAACTTTGGACGATAAAGGTAAATTCAAGGTAACCACAAGGAAAGTTAACAAATCTACTCATCAAAATAAAGAAGAAAAACATAAAGTCTCAGTAAAAATAAAAACTACAAAAAAAAAAAAGAAATGAAAAAAAATCCACAAACAAAAGGAATTCAGCACAGAAGTGTAAGAGGAACAAAGAAATCATCAGCACCACGAAGAAAGCACTACAAAATGATAATAATAAACTCACACCTATCAATAATTACACTGACAGTAAATGGCCTAAATGCACCCATAAAGACACATAGAGTGACAGATGGATTAAAAAAAATAGGATCCATCAATATGCTGTCTACAAGAGATACACCTTAGAAACAAAGGCATAAATTTATTAAAAATCAAAGGACGGAAAAAATATATCAAGCAATCAGCCATTGAAAAAGAGCAAGAGTGGTAATACTAATCTCAGATAAAGTAGACTTTAAAACAAAAACCACCATAAAAGACAAAGAAGGGAACTATATCATAATTCAAGGGACAATCCAGCATGAAGAGATAACCATGATAAATATCTACGCACTCAATGAAAGGGATCCAAAATACATAAAACAAACTTTAACAGTGCTGAAAAGATAAATGGACAGTTCCACTATAATAGTAGAAGTCTTCAACACGCCATTTTCAGTGCAGGACAGAACATCTAAAAAGAAACTCAACAAAGATACAGAAGATCTAAAGGCCACCATCAGCCTACTTGAAGTCATAGATATATTTAGAACACTCCACCCAACAGCTGCAAAGTACACATTCTTTTCTAATGCACATGAAACGTTCTCCAGAACAGACCACATATTAGGCCACAAACCAACCCTCAACAAATTCCAAAATACTGAGAAAATTCAAAGTGTCTTCTCTAAGTATAACACCATCAAGGTAGAAATTAACAACAGGAACAGCAAGGAAAAAAATCAATTACATGGAAACTAAATAACACCTTGCTTAAAAACCACTGGGTAATAGAAGAAATCAAAGATGGACTCAAAAAATTCCTAGAATCAAACGAGAATGAAAGATATCATACCAAAACCTTTGGGACGTAGCAAAGGCAGTGCTCAGAGGTCAATTTATAGCAACAGATACTCACATCAAAAAAGAAGAAAGGGGAGGAATCCCGGCAAAATGGCTCTCTAGGCAGAAGCACCACCCCATCCCTCCACAGCAAAGATCCGAGAAACTAAGCCAAACAGAGACAATCCTGAAACCCTAAAACATCAAATGAAGAGATAAAGAACTCAGCCAAGCACCAAATGGAGTGAGAAAACTGACAGAGAACAGAGAGCGAGGAGAGATGCATGCAGAGGTCCCCTAGCAGCTAATGCAGTGCAGATCCACCATCTTGGATGCTTATCGGAGACCAGCAAACAGGGGGTACGAGAAAGCAGCCTCACGGAGGGTCCAGTGGGAGACAAAACAACCGGTAATTTGTGGTGTGCGCTTTCCCACCCCCACCCCCTTTGCCCTGGCTCGGCCTCCTCTGCTTCCTGCGGCCACAGTCTCTTGAACGGGAAGGGCCGGCTGCTTGGATTCCACACACCCGAGCGGACGGCTGTCTGGGTGCCATTTGTTGGCTGCTGGTGTTGCTTTTTTCCACTTCTTTTGATTTCTTCCTTGCCTCTTGTCATTTCCCTCTCTTTTTACTCAAGTGCCTCGCTCAGTGCGCCATCCTTGCTTCTTCCTGAGGGGCTGCAGAGCACCAGTATTTTGTGATATATGCTTTCCCACTCTCTACACTTCTTCACCCACACTCGGCCCCCTCTGCTTCCTGGGGACACAGTCTCTTGTCAGAAACAGCAGCCCACACTAGCTGGCTCTCTGCGTGCCATTTGTTGGCTGCTAGTGTTGCTTTTTTTTTTTCTGCTTCTTTTGATTTCTTACTT
>NW_004444009.1:4210292-4228514 GCF_000243295.1 Trichechus manatus latirostris | reverse complement strand
AAAAAAAAAGGTTGAGAAGTTAGAGGGTTGATATGTTGTGGGGTTGTTAACCAATGTCATAAAACAACATGTGTACTACTGTTTCACGAGAAACTATTTGTTCTGTAAGCCTTCACCTGAAGTACAATTAAAAAAAATAAAAATAAAAAAAAAGAAGAAAGGGACAAAATCAAAACATTAGATTCACAACTCGAATAAATAGGAAGAAAACAGCAAAAAACGCCTAAAGCCACCAGAAGAAAGGAAATAATAAAGATCAGAGCAGAAATAAATGAAATAGAGAATATAAAAACAATAGAAATAATCAACAAAACCAAAAGCTCATTCTTTGAAAGGATCAACAGAATTACGGTGTTGACCAAGAATATTGAATATACCATGGGCTACAGAAGAACGAACAATTCTGTCTGGGAAGAAGTATACACAGAATGCAGCTTAGAAGTGAGGATGGCGAGACTACATCTTACATACTTTAGACATGTTGTCAGGAGGAATCACTCCTGGAGAAGGACATTATACTTAGTACAGGGTCAGTGAAAATGAGGAAGAACCTCAACGAGATGGACTGACTCAGTGGGTGCAACAATGGGCTCAAGCATAATAATGATTGTGAGCATGGCGCAGGAAGCAGGCAGTGTTTCATTCTGTGGTGCATAGGATGGCCATGAGTCAGAACTGGCTTGACGGCACCTGACAACAACAACAACAAACTTTATTTAAAGTTATTCGTGTACCCTTCCATAGTGAGTGACCCTTTGGGCAGGAACTGTGCAGCCAGTCTCAAAGGCAGTGTAATTGGCTGCTTTTCTCTTTCCTCATATAAGTTTCCTCTTTTTCAACCAGGGCTCTTGACTTCCCCAGGTTTGTAGCAGCAGGAAGGAGGGACAACTAAGAGGTGTAAGAAAGCTGGTGTGATCCCGAGTCAGCTGTCTGTGGACCTAGATGTTTAAATGAATTCTTTCTCTCCTGGGTGCTTTAAGAAATTCTTCGGCGACTCCCAACTCCAGCCATTTCTAAGGTCTCTAACCTAAAGTTCCTGTGGCAGGCATTACTATTTGATTTCTTGTGTAACCTCTAGGCATCCAGTAGTTTATCTCTACCTTCCCTGCCATTGAGGTCCTCTTGCCCCTCCAGGCAGTCCTCTCCCATTTCCTGTAGTCATCTGCTTCACAGAAATGCACACATCCTTTGCTCTGACTCTGAGTGCCCAGTTCATTCCCATATTCAGCCCTCTGCTCTGTTTCAGTCAGTCTCCTCCATTATATTTCTCTGGTGTGGCTCAGACACCAAGCCATTATGTCCCTTAAAGTTCAAAGGACACCCTATAGGCAGTTCTACTCTGTCCTATAGGGTTGCTATGACTTGGAATCAACTTGAAGGTGACGAGTTTGATTTTTGGTTTTATTGATCTCTTCAAAGCCTCTCTTTCTGAATTTGGGTTTTTGGAGAGGTGCTAGTACTCTGCTTTCCCTTGGAAAGGCAGGGAGACATCCAGCACAGCTCTCTTCAAAGACTGTTATGGACTGAAATGTACCCCCTAAAATATGTGTTGTAAATCCTAACCCCTGTACCTGTGGTTATAATCCCATTTGGGAATGCGTTTTCTTTATTATGTTGATGAGGCTGCATTAGTGTAGGATGTATCTTAAATCAATCTTTTTTGAGATATAAAAGCAGATTAAGCAAGCAAGCACAAATGGAAGGGAAGATACATGCCACATGATCACCAAGGAACCTAGAAAAAGAAGCTGGAAAGAGACAAGGACCTTCCCCCAAAGCAGACAGTGAGAGACTTCCTCTAGTGCTGGTGCCCTGAATTCAGATGTCTAGCCTCCTAAACTGTGAGAAAATAAATTTCTGTTCATTAAAGCCACCCATTTGTGGCACTAGATAACCAAGACCAAGACATTCTCTTCAAATATATAAACCTTGACCTTTTACAGTGAACCTTGTGATAGCCAGAATTTAAAAAATCTACCTTGTTTTTCCAGGTCTCCCAAGCTTTCAGCCTTTGACATGGTGCAGTCTTACCACTTTTCTATTGCTCTTTTTAGTGGAAAACGTTTGAGTTTTCCTTCTCTGGTAGGTTTCTGCCTTACACAGCTTCCAGCTTTCACAGGTTTTACTGTAGGTGATATAGCTAAGTGACTGAGTCCTGTAAGAGGTTTTGAACATCTTCGTTGCAAGTTTGTGCAAACTGGAATTCATTGTTTTTTGGTGTCTCAGCAGCAACTTCCATATTAATATTCTGTTACATTTTTCAAATAGTACCCCAGTGTTTGGAGTAGGGAAACATGCGATAAATGTTCATTTCATTCTTTCTATGGAACTTAGTTGTCTAAGAATAATTATAATTACATAATAACATAATTACAGATATATGAATAAATTAGTCAGATGTTTTCAGAATTTCCGGATGAAAACCCCAAGGAAGGTGTAAAGTACTATTCTTAGGGGTTTCATCTTCCCTTCTTTCTGGGCAGCTGGCAGTCCTCTTACCCAGAGTGCTGACACATTCTGATGTGCCTTTCTCTGGGACCAGTTTTGATGACAGGCAAAAACAATGTGATATTATTCAGAGACATAAAATCCTCTTTTCGTCTAGGCTGCATACACTTCAAACTGATCATCCTGGCTCCTTTGTGACTTTTAGTATTTTTAGAAATACAGCAGGTAAACTGAATTTGTAGGGTGTTTTATTGATGTCACTAACCTGGAAACTTAACTTGTCACTGCACTTATGGTGCTCTATGATTTAATTGACTCCAGATGAATAAATTCCTTTTTTTTTTTCCAACCACTCTGAGATGGAAAGTCACAGAGCAATGAATGAGAGAGTTGTTGAATGGTTGCTTTAAGTTTACTGTTGAGCTGGCTGACGTAACAGTTTAAGATCTGGTTATTTTAGTGTCCTGATGCCCTAAATGGATGGATCAGTTAGGACTGTGTTAGATCTTCTGGAAAGGCCACTCCTTTCTTGGCAGCCAAGGGTAACTAGACTCCATGGACCTCTGCTTCTGTCAAAGTTGTCAACAACCACCGTAAAACTCTTCTTGCCTCCACAACAAATAGGAAGCATAAAATAAAAGTCCAAATGGTCAATCAATTAGGTTCTCCCTAAACCAAAAAACCCATTGCTGTGTAGTCACTTCCAACTCATAGCTACCCTATAGGCTGTCCCTTCATGGAGGTTATTTCCCTACACAGATTGATAGTGTTTCTTCTACAAAACTCCAATAGTTGTTTACCAAGATTTAAAAAATAGCTTCAGCCTCAGGTTCATACTTTACACGTGCATCATGAAATTTATGCTGGACAGACTGCCCCTTGGTGCTCAGAAGACCTGCAAGATGGAAGGATGGACAATGAAACCTGGATAAAGTTTGATGGAGGGAGTGTGGATGAAAGAGGTTTTTATGAGTGTAGTTCCTTTTCTCTAGGTTGAGTCCTAAAGAACTTGGCTCACTTAGCATGCGTATCCCCTGGAAGAGTTAGAGATTCAGGGGAGAAACGTGACAGAAGGCACTAAGCAAAATCTGTTCACTCAGCTAACTGTTCATCTGCCAAATCCACACACATGACCATTGTTTGTGTATTTGTGTTTTTAAGGAAGGACAAAGGTCAGTCTTTTTTTATCAAGCCATTGTTGGGAAGTCTCCCCTTACCCTATTCCCTCTCCATCTTCCCCTCCTCCAAAACTGTGAGTTTGCTTGGATTCAGTCTGCCACCCAGAAGGCAGACCATTTCATAATTCCTCCCAATAAAATTCTTGGAAGTGATGCCCACTATGTGCAGATACTCTTCTAAGATCTGAGGGTTCATCAGTAAACAAATAGACAAGAACACTTACCCTTGTGGATCTTACTATTCAGATAGTTTGACAAATTCATTTTTATAGTGTGTTAGAAAGTGGTAAGTGCTGTCAAGAAAAATAAAGTAGTAAAGGGGGACAGAGTGAAGGGTGGGGATGTTATAGTTACCTTTTTTAATAGGGTGGTCAGGGAAGGCCACATTGAAAGGTAATACATTTGAGCAGACTTGAAGGAGATGAAGTAGAAAGATATTAGTATATACGCAAGAGGAACGTTCTAAGTTCTTATATAACTTTAGCAATTGACTGGATTTTCCTCTTCATCTCATACTTTGCCATCATTCTTGTGAATTCAATATCCACGCAGAAGACCATTTAATTTCCTTGGATTAAATGGTTGCATGTGGAAAAACACATTTTTTTAATAATTTATTTATTTTGTTGTTGTTGATGTTGAGAATATACACAGGAAAACATACACCAATTCAACAATTTCTACATGTACAATTCAGTGATGTTGATTACGTTCTTCAAGTTGTGCAACCGTTATCACTCTCCTTTTCCAAATTGTTCCTCCCCCATTAACATCAACTTACTGCTCCCTAAGTTTCCTATCTAATCTTACAGTTTGCTGTTGTCAATTTGATCCTGTATACTGTATTTTTACACAAATAATGCATGCCTTCTACTTTTGTTTGCCAACTACATCCTCCACCACCCCCCTGTGAGGTATTTTCGTAAGTGCTGCTATGCTAATTTTTTTATAGCAACATGTAAAAAAAAATTGGCATAGTGGTGCTTATGAAAATACCTTGCAGGGGGAGGGTGCAATTTGCAAATAAAAGTAGAAGGCTTGCATTATTTACATAAAAATACGGCAGACAGATCATAAAAGAGCACAACGTCCACACAGACATTCTTTAATATTAAGCTAAATGATTGTTTGCTATTAAGAAGACTTCAGGGGGTATTTTTGGTTTAAGGTTTAAAGATTATCTCAGGGCAATAGTTTCAAGGGTTCATCCAGCTTCAGTGGTACAAGAAAATCTGAATTCCATGAGAATTTGAAATTCTATTCTGCATTTTCCCCCTTTTGATCAGGATTCTTCTATAGAACAAAGCATTCAATAATGGTAGCCAGGCACCATCCAGTTCTTCTGGTCTCGTGGCAAAGGAAGTAGTTGTTCATAGAGGCAAGTAGACACATATTCCACTTATTCCTTCTATTCCTGACTCTCTTTCTTCTTCTGTTGCTCCGCAAGAGACCAATTGTTTTACCTTGGGTGGCTGCTTGCAAGCTTTTAAAACCCCAGCCACTACACAACGAACTATGAGATAGAACAAAAGCAGTAAACACCATATTAGGCCAATTAAACGGAATGTCCCATGACCCTAAACTTCTAAACCAAGAAAACAAATTTCATGAGGTATTTGGTAGTACATCAGTGGCCTCAGCAGACTTTTGAAATTTGTTTCCAAATTAACCTCCAAGATGGCTGATAACAAGATATATTTCCTCTAGCTGGGTGTGAGAGTGACTCATTTCTCACATGTATACCAATACTGGTAAATTCTGTTGGCTCTTGACTTTGAAAGCTCCCATGCACTCTTGTGCTTTGTTCCTTCTGCTATGATAGTTTAGGAACTCATTTTGGTCATTGTTTTCCATTTCCAATACTTTGCTTTGATTCATGTATTAAGATTTGGTATCTTGTCCAGATTTTTTTTTTTTTTTTTCTGATTTCATCTAGTCATTCTTGTATGAACTTTGAGTGCTTATTATGACTGCTTTACATCTCGTGGCCAAGATACAGCAAAATTTGGATTCTGGGAAAATTATCAAATAGGATGAGGCTTTGGAGAACAAGGCAGAGATTCACTTCCCAGTCCTGGTTTATATCTTGGATTAACTACAGAAGTGAATGAAGGTTTGGAAATGATCCAGAACTTCTTAAATTACCCCTAAGGTCAAAATTTGTCCCAAAACTTGGAGAAGGGTTGAACCTGTTGGAAATCTGCAGAATGAGTAATTGGCTCTATCTGTGGAGATGAAGAGCAAGAATTAGAAAAATCCACATTACCCAGGTTTTTTTTTTTTTTCTTGCCCCTCTCTGATTCTCTTTCTAAAATCTCACCTACAGTGGCCTTGTTCATTCTCATCATTTCAAATGTAAGTATGTACAGGTGACCCTTACATCTCCAAACTCCAGCCCTGACCCTCCCCCCAAACTCCAGGCCTAATTTAACAATTGCCTGATTAATATCCTCATCTGAAAATTTATATACATGTCTTGAACCTTTCAATTTCAGCATACATAAAAATGAAAATTTCAGCTTGCTTTCTTCACTTTCCTCCACAATGAAAAAAAAGGGAGGGCATACAGAGATAAGCCAGCATAGTTCCTACCCCTAGTGGAGCTCACAGGATGGTGGGAACAACAGACAAGTACATAAAAACTCCAGTACAGTGTGGCAAATGCAATCATGGGATAAGGCCATGGGACCATACTGGAGGTAGGGCTTGTAATGAACTCTACTTGAGCAAATTAGGAAAAGTTTCACAGAAAGGGTTGTTGTGGAGATGGACTTTTGTTTCTAAGATATTTAGGAATTTGTTGTCCACAAGAAGAATGCATAACCAGTCATATCTAATATAAGGGATTCATCTTTAGGGAAAAGTGGAGGTTGGGAAGGTAAATCACCCTGGGTCTTTTTGATAAACAACGCAGGGTTGAGGTCAAGGCCACAAGTAAGGGGATATCCATTCCTTTACTCTAATAACGATCCCATCAACAACAATGGCAACAATCACAATAATAAGCATGGTTAACACCTATATAGCACTTATCATGTGCCAGGAACTGTCTTAAGTGTTTTTCATAGGTAAACTCATTTAATCTTCATAAAATCCTATGATATAGGTAGTTATTTATCCTTGTTTCATTGATACAGCAACTGTGGCACAGAAATCAAGTAACTTGCCTTGGGTTAAATAACCAGGAAATAGTAGAGTCAAAATTTGAAATTAGTATGCTTCTGGAGTTCATGTACGTAACCGGCATGCACGCTGCCTCTTTAGCATACATAAACCAGTGATTGATGCTGGGATACTATTCCTAAGGGACCAGTAAGAAATACTGACATATTATACCCTGAAGAATAGAGGAAAATTGGACCACTGTTATGGGTACTCTGCAGAAGCAGTTGGTTGCCCACTAAAAACTTGATTCCGATGTTATCTTAGTTGCCTAGTGCTGTCATACATAAATACCAAAAGTGGATGACTTTAAAGAACAGAAATTTATTTTATTACAGTTCTGGAAGGTAGAAGTCCTAATTCAGGATGTTGGCTCTAGGAGAAGGTCCTTCTTTTTCTGTTTCAGCTTCTAGCAGCTGCCAGCAATCCTCGGTGTTATTGCGCTTGTGGATTCATCTGCCTCTGTCTTCACATGGCATTTCTATATATGTCTATCTCTCTGTGTCTATTCTGTTTTTTTTACAAGATACCCCTCAGAAGAGATTAGGTTTAGGACCCACCCTACTCTGGTATGGGCTCATTAACACAATAAAATAAAATACCTATTTCCAAACAGGTCATGTAAGTAGAAGAGTTAGGGCTTCCACATAACTTTTTAGAGGACACAATTCAATCCATAACAGATGTTGAGATTGATGATGCCAGACACCCCAAAATAACAAACCTTTTTGGGGAGAACATGGCAGCTGTCAAGCAGGTCCAAAAATGTCTTGAGAGAGTAAGGACAGTGGACTGGCTTAGGTTTTTTATGGTGCTTAGGGGTTGGGATGAGGATGAGAGTTCCTACATGTGGGCAGGTGCTTGTGCGATTTGAACCTCCTGCTGGTGCCAAAGGAGGGAACACCTAGGCTTTCCTATCTGCTTGCCCAGATATGGGACACAAGTAGAAGAGAGAGGGGTGAGACTTAAAAGCTTGTAGCAGTCAAACATCAAAAAATGGAGTCAGACTCTTTATTATCATTTACCCAATATTTGTATGATGTCTTAAATGTGCCATTTTTAATTTAATTGAATTTGGATTTGTTTAAGCAAGCTATGTGTCACTTTATGAGGCCTGCAGCCTGAGGCCAGTGAGGGAGGTGAAAATTTCATTGAATGACTTGTTCAAGAGCCTAGTATTGTGCACTCTAAGAAGTAAAATGAGTGCTTTGGCCACCATTAGTAACGTCTGAAACTCTGAAGGGGCTAAGGAGTGTCTCGATGAGACCTTGTATGGTGGCCAGCAATTGCCGCTCTACTGGCATGAGGCTCTTTTTTTTGGAGAATACCTAGCAATATTCCTCAGAACTATACTTCTATTAAACAAAGTTTGAGCAAGATCAAATATTTAAGGCAATCTTTTAAAAAAAAGTTATTTGCTCTTAGAAGGTGCCCAATAATGTTAGAAGATTACCACTACTGAAACTCACTCTTGGGAGGCCAGCCTGTCAATCAAGCTTCCCCAGCAGATGAACCTAGGGTTCTTGCCCTTGAGCCCATGGCCCTGAGCCAGGAAGGTTCTACTGTGCTGCCGTCAAGTTTTCCACTGTGTCCTCAGTTTAGCCCCAAATGGTTTGTATTGCTGTCCTCACACTATTTTTAGTCATAGATCAGTTATCCCTGACACGCAGTGATGGGGATTAACAAAATGCACCCATATGCATCTCTGAAGGCTGAGCATATGTGTCCCCAGGACAAAGTAGTCTTAGGCCGTTCTGGGTAGGATTAACAGGCTTAATTTTTTTATTGTCTCCCTCCACGCTTCCTGGCAGAGAGAGATTCAGGGCCGAACAACTCCTAATTTGTTTAAGGAATTTAGTATAATAAGGCTATTCTAAATTGCACACCTGACCTTGCGTTTTTCCCCATTAGGTGCCTTGCAGACCCCATGGGGGCTAGACAAAGTTTCCCTTCTTTTGATGGGGAAGGGCCTATTGAACTCCATGCTTGTTCTATGAGAACACAGAGTAATAGGTCACTCTGTGGGGATGTCCCCACCAATCTCTCATGTGACAAAGGTTCCACATGCCTGGGGAAGGGAATTTCATAATGCACCATGTCAACTGGGAAGGCTGTACACGACAGGGTGAACACCACCGTAATCACATCATGTTCTGAAACTTCAGCCCTGATTACTCTGATCTTTATCCTCTGTTGACCTGGGATGAATGCAAGGAATGGTCTTGAAATGACTTTGTTGTTTTCAAACTCCAGTACAGTGTTTGACTTGGACTTCCCCAGTAGCGGCAAATCACACCAGGTGACTTGAACTAGCTTGACTTATTTATTTAATTATTTTTATCTTTTGGGTCTCTTCACAAATGACCCCCAGTTTTCATGACAGGGAGGTAAAATCAGGGCATCCAAGACTTTACCTGAGTCATTGCCAAATCAGTTGTCTTCCTTGAGAAATCCCCTCCAGTTCGGTGCTTACCCATTTACGTTTGTCCCACAGCCCTCGTATTCTCTGCAGAGGCCTTGTGGTCAGCTTAGAAACACTAAGCTGTGGTCAGAAGCTTAACGTTTCTGCCTCTGGTCTGTGTGGTCTCAAGTACATTATTTCAGGGTTCTTATTCAGAAGATCACAATCTCCTGGCTCAAAAACTTACCTACCATATTCCAGTCTGTGCAATTCCTTATTTTCTCTGGCTTGCTAGGTTTCCCAGCAGGAAGGGGTAGTCAGCAGTTTTAGCTCTACCTAAGGATTTCTCTTCTACCATCCTCCCTACCACCTCACTCCTGCTTCCTTCTTTAGCTGTCCCCTCTGTCATGATTTCAAGGCTTCGGGGAAATCATCCTTGTCATTATGTAAACAACTACAACAACCAAAGCAAAACAAAACAAAAACAAAAAATGAAAATAAAAACAATCCACAACCCTTTCTTTGGTTAATCAGGCAACAATTATTTACTGAGTACCCAGTGGATGCCTAGCAATAATGACTTGCCTGACTTCCCTCCACTAAAATTCTCCAAATGTAACAACTTTTCCTATTTAGGATTTATCTAGATAAAATTGTGCCCCATACCCAGGATAAATTCTGTCCAGGAGTGGAAAGAGTACTAGAATTTAATTAATTCTCTGCTTTGGCATTAAATAGGGAAACAGGATCTTCAACTCCTAGTCTCAAAGCTGCTGCTGAGTGACTGCCCCTGAGTAAGCTAGGGCACTTCTTAGGTAGTTTCTAGACTTAATCTCAATTTAGCCACATGCTGCAAATTATCAAGCCGGTCTCCAGGGTCTGGAGTCCTGACCTTCTTTCCCATTGACCATGACAATGGGAATATGTGGTTATATTTCCTTAGTTTCCAAGATTTAATTCCTGTAATCTACTCCCAAATCTCCCTGTTAGCACGTGCCTGCTCACCTGTTTATGCCTCCTGTGTCTCCCCTGCCTGCAGAGCCTTGGCATTTGCTTCCATCTTGACTCCTGACTTTCTTCTTCCTTCTGATCTCCATATCTCCTTGGAATTGATTTCCCACTTATGTGTCCCTGGACTAATACACGAAACACAATTCTATTTTGAAACACATGGGGTTACCATGAGTCGGAGTCTATTTGACAGTATTTTTTTTTTTTTTTTTGACTAACATGTCCTTACAGGACAGAGTAGAACTGCTTTATAGGTTTCCAAGCAGCGGCTGGTATACTTGAACTGCTGACCTTTTGGTTAACAGCTAAGATCTTAACCATTATGCCACCAGGGCTCCCTATGAGTTGGAATTGACTCGACGGCACCTAACAATAACAACAACATACCCTTGGTATCGCACATCTTCTGACCCATTCGTATACTTGCCTTTGAGTTCTATTGAATCCCCTGTTATAATACCATACCTTGATAGTAGTATGGTCTATAAAAAATTAAGGTGAGTTTCCTTTCCTCAAGCTATGTGTGACCAGGTGAAGAGTTGAGATAATCTTATATGAAAATTGCATAGGAAAGTTAAGTATGAAATGCTGATTTTCTGCTTTTTAAGAACTCAAAGAAACAAGAGCTAGATGAGTACTAAGCAGTAGAAAATAGATTCAAGGAGTTGTACAGAGAGCAGTTTGGAACCTGAAGAATGGCTAGGTGGATAGCAGAGGGAAGACTGTTTCAGATTGAGAAGAATAGCACAACCTAAGATACAGAAGGGTAAGAATGGAATGGCATGTTCAAGATGACTAAAGAGATATATCTGATTAGAATTTGGGGTGAGTATTGGAGCTGTTGGTGAAAGATCAGTGTCTTAGTTTTTTCACCTGGGAGACTGAGATGAAAGACCATCTCCTTTGCTTTCCTCATCAGCAGAAAGAAAAGCCCCACAGCAGAGTCTTCTTTCTAGTCCTTGTATTTGTTTTCTATGATCAGATATCCAAGGCACACATTCCTTAGAGAATTAGTATCTGCAAAAGCTAGAAGAAAGTGAGACTTGGGTAGGGATAGTGTCCTCAGTGACTGAATGGAGAAGACACTTTCCTACTTTACCTTTCCAAGGTGAAGTTAGGACTGTGTTAAACATATTCAGGAAAACAAAAGTGAAGAGGCAACCTAGATATTCAGCAATACAGAGACATTGAGTAGATTTTGATATTTCATCTGATAAAATATTACACTGCCATAAAAATAAAATTTACAGTTGTTTCAAAGGTGCAGGATGTTTATCACGCTTAAAAAACAGAGGATTCATATTTGTACATATGCTATGATTTCCACTTTGTAAACATTTATATAGTCAGCTGTGCAGCAGGCTAGACTAAAATCAACTGGAGAGCATAAGAAATTGGGAGAAAAGATCTCAGAGGTAGGCAAGATCTCTTCTGAAGACTCTAGAGACCTCAGATGAGAGGAGAAAAAGGGCAGAGACTGTCTTCATGACTCAGAGCATGCTCAGGCCAACAGCCCCCAGAGTCATGGGTTTGGAGAGAAATCGTTGTTGCGTCCTTGGCTAGGGTGTGCTGATAAAGACCAACAGTTTTTAGTATGTAGATTAACTAAATGGAGCAGACCAAAATATTTGATTGGAGCTGGGAAACCCCTGGGATTGCCTGAGCTACCACTTACAAAGGAGCAGCCAAGGCCAGTTTGCTTTCTGAAGTGTCACTGTGCAGAGAAGCTTCTGTCAGCTCTTTCAGTCAGGTATGCCCTGGACTGGAGAGGCCCTCGGGCTCTGGCCATGACTGGACGGCCTGCAAGTTCCATAAATCAGTGATAAGTCATGTAATCAGATGTCTCCATGGTGTTTGCACTTTACCATCCCAAGAATCTAGAGCTTTCATTGACCTCATGTCCCAGCCCAGGATTTCTCCAAAGGCTGTGATAGTTTGGTTTGCCAGGGAATGAGGCATCCCCTCTGCTCCTTCCTGTGAATGTCAGAGACATCATCATCATCATTGCTTTTTATTGAGTGCCTACTATGTGTGAGGTGAGTTACAGATATTATTTTTAATCTCCTCAACAATGCCTGTCAGATAAACATTATTACCCCCATTTTATAGATGATGAAATTGAGGCACAGTGTGATAAAATAACTTGCCCAGAATCATAAAATTAGTAAGTTTGAAACTAGATGTCTGAGGTTACCCTTCCTATGCTGCCTTTCAGCTTCTAATTTGCCACTTTGTGTGTGTTTGTGTGTGTGTGAGAGAGAGAGAGAGAAAGACTAAGAAGAAGAGCAAGAGTGAGGGAGAGAGAATGACCAAGAGAGACAGATGAGAAAGAGAAACATCTCTTACTGCAGTGTCCTTTTTGAACTTTGATTTATTTTTGAATTTGACTGTTTAAGGGCTTTCTTAATTGCACCTGTTTCTTGGCACTGGTTTATTTCTCAAATATTTCTCCCCTTCAACATCCAAAAATAATATATCTTGATTCTTATTGTCTTTTTCCAAAGCAAGTCCTAGCCACAAGTGGAAGCAGGACAGAAACAAGCATTTATTTAGTTTTTTTTTAATTCTGATAGATATATATGTAAATGAAACATTTGCTATTTCAACTTTTTTTACATGTACAACTCAGGGACAATAATTACATTCATCATGTTGTTCAACCATCACCAATTACCACTATCTCTTTCCAAATTTTTCTATAACCTTTAACAGAAACTCAGTATTCCCTAAGCAACAGTCTCCCTGTCCTCCTCCCTCCCATCTCCTCCTTGAAACCACAAATAGACTTTGGTCTCTATGTATTTGCCTATTCTAGATATTTCATGTAAATGGGATCATATGATATTTGTCCTTTTGTGAATGACATATTTTGCTCAGCATCTTTTCAAGGTTCAATTTTGGCTATAAATCAGAAGCAGACTTCTAGTCTCCAGATGGAAGAAAAGCTTTTTGCAAGTTAGGAGCAACCTGAGATTAGTGCTAAAAATAAAACAAGCAAGCAAACAAACAGCCTCAAAAGTCCCTCACCTCATGTCCAATAGAGCCTGTGCTCAGATACTATGATTCTGATGCTTTGCTAACATTCAGGACACCGTCATTTGGTGTTAACACCCCAAGCCCTGAATCTGAAGACATCATTGATTTGTTGTCTAGTCCAGACCACCATGTATCCAGTAATGCTAGATCCTCCTCCTCCCATCTTCCTGTCTTTAATACATATACATCTAAAGCCAGAATGGCACAAATGTTTAAGTGCTGGACTACTAACCAAAAGGTGGGTGGTTCAAACCCACCCAGAGGCACCTCGGAAGTAAAGTCTGGTGATCTGTTTTCTGAAAGGTTGTTGTTGTTATGTGTCATCAAGTCGATTCTGAAAGGTCACAGCCTTGAAAACCCTATCGAGCTGTTCTACTCTGCACACATGGGGTTGCTATGAGTCAGAATCAACTCCATGGCAACTAACAACAACAACAATGCTAGGAAATTGCAGTAAATAATGAACATGACAAGCATGGTCCCTGCTATCATTGAGATTACAGTCTGGTGGGGGAAACAGACAAACAAAGAATTAAGACAGTGTGACAAGCACTCTGATGCAGGAAAGCAGGCGGTGCCCAAGGGGACAGATTTGGAGGGTCAGGGAAGGCTTCCTCGACCAAAACACATCTAAGCTGAGACCTGAAGGATGAGTTAGCATTAGCCAGAAGGGGATGGAGGTGTGAAAAGTAAGAGGGAACAGTCTGTGAAAGGCTAGAGATGAAGGCACATTATGGAAGGCCCAGCTTCCTATCTCATTCCCTCTGTTCACCTTGTAAATAGTGCAACTGAATATACACTTGTTTTTTGTTTTGTTTTGTTTTTCACTTTTTAAATTAAGGAGTATCAGAATTCAAGCTTTTATCATCTCTAAATATTTCACACCACCACCAAGAGTAAGGGAAATTCCACAGAGGCATGATAAACTTCACCTTAGAATTGATACTTGGGTGGAATGGAATGCCAGATTTCTTGACAGGATGTAGAACCTATTTAGGGAGATACTGTGTCATGTGTCATCAGTAACTCATCAGGCTGCTCTCTCTTTTTTTTTTCAATCCAACATAAACACTCATGGCATGTTGGGCCGTCTAATTCAGGACTGTGACTATGACCTGTGTCTTAGAAAATGACTAGAAAAATAGTCATCTTTGACCTTGATTAGAAGAGGACCATTGATTCAGGCATGGGATCAGATTTAGTTCATGGCAACTCATTTTAACTATTTAACGTTATAAGAAATCTCAGGCCAGGATATGTAGTCCATGAAGACGGTACCTGAGGTCTAGAGAAGATAATTAACATTTCTATAGTAATACAAATGGAAATTGGCCAAACTGGATTTGAGTCATTTTGTCTGAATTCAAGGCTGTGCTGTTAATACATAAGGTATAGTTTTGCCAGTTGTTCCATGTGTTCACCTAGAAGATAGGAGCCAGGTTTCCCAGTTTCTCTGTTTACTGATAGCATTATGTGCGTGCTGTAGGACATCCATAAATACTTGGTTGAGTGGGACGCAATAAACTAAGGGAGGCCTGGTCTAAATTTAGCCCTGCCACACAAATTGCTGGATTTTGCATCACTCTGCAGCTCATCTTATAAGAACTGATCCAACGCCTGTCAGAGGCCAGAGCACCCATCACAGAGCTCTCCCTGTCATTGTGACAATAGGAAGCAGGGAAAGGGAAGCCATAAATTAGGCCAGGGTAGGGAGGCAGAGGAAAATAGATACAGACTGCTGACAAGATTAATATGCAGTTGACGGGAAGTGCTTTCACACCAGAGCGCCAACAAATAAACACAATTCAGAAAGCTCATCCCTGCCTTACCAGAGCAGGCACATTCCTCAGCCAAGGAAAACGAGCAAATAAGCAAGAGAAAGAAAAAGAGAGGCCCGTGTGTGCACTGGGCCTTGTTTGTCAGGAATTCCTCCAGCAGGATCAGATAACTGGGGAATGACATAAGCAGCAAGCACTGGCAAATTTACATTTTCTGACCAAAAAAAGGGAAGGGAGAACAGGGGTAGATACTGCCAGGAAGGTGGGTTCTGGGGAGACTGAGTTGGAAACTGAAGACCAGCGCCTTCCCTGGGCAAGGCCTCACCTGTGCAGTCAGCTAAGACCAGCTTCATCTTCTGAGATGGTCATCAGCCCTGTCTGGCCCTTTGCGTTGGCTTCTTTTGATGGATGTAACGAATGGGACCTCAGTAGGCTTCAGTTCAACACTGTAGAGATAAAGATGGATTCTTCTATTTTTTATTACTTTGAATTGTATGAAATTACCATTTTGGAGGCTTAAAGTGGTCTTATATTGGCAATTTCATATGGTTCAAAGCAAGACTAAAGGTAGAGATAAGTGTTCAAACCCAGGGATTGATTACAAAGCTGAGGCACTTCACCACTATGCTTTACCAATGACTTCTCATTGCCCTGAGCGTAAAATCTAGACTTCTAGAAAAAATGGTGCTCTAGGCAGAAGCACCATGCCTTCCCTCCACAGCAGAGATCCGAAAAACTGAGCCAAACAGAGAAAACAGCAATCCTGAAAACCTAGAACATCAAATGAAGAGATAATGAACTCAGCCAAGCACCAAATGGAGTGAGAAAACTGACAGAGAATGGAGAACGAGGAGTGATTCATGCAGATGTCCCCTATCAGCTAACGCAACATGGATCCTCCATCTTGGACTCCTATCAGAGACCAGCAAATAGGGGGTACAAGAAAGCAGCTTCATGGAGCTTCCAGCAGCAGACAAAACAACTGGCAATTTGCGATATATGCTTTCTCACCCTCCCACCCCTCTTCACCCCCACCCAGCCTGCTCTGCTAGCCCGCAGCCACAGTCTCTTGTTCGGGAAGCACCAGCTGCTTGGATTCCACTTACCAACACTCGCCAGCTCTTTGAGTGACATTCGTTGTCTGCTGGTGTTGCTTTTTTAGCTTCTTTTGATTTCTCCCTTACCTCTCACCACCTCCCCCTCCTTTCGCTCAAATACCTGGCTCCGTGCGCCATCTTCACTTCTTCCTGAGGTGCTGTAGAGCTCCGTTCAAGTGTGGAACTGCTTACCGGTCTGGGCTGCCATGCTGGTGGGATCCCGGGGCTTTTGTTCGTTTGTTTGTTTTGAATTGTTTGTTTGCTTTCTTTTCCTTTTCTTGAGTTGTAACGCGTTCTGGCTGGGCGGTGTTGTGCAGCTTGGAATCTACCCCCTCGTCTTGTGCAGACGTGCAGAGGGATCCCTTATTGCATTTCTTTCTTTGTGGGTTTTTTTTTTCCTGTTTTTTGGGGGGCTTTTCTTCTTCTTATTTGCTTTGTTTTGTTTTCTTTTCTTTTCCCCTTTTTGTTTTTCTTCATTACTGAGTTTCTTGTCTCTCTATACCTTCTTTCTCTTTCTGTTCCCTGAATACCTGGTGTTGAATACCTCTACACCTTCTACCCAGGATGTACAGCAACAACTGAGAACAACTTCCCCAGACCTCATAGCCAGACCAGTGAGATCCCTGGGAAATTTGCTGTTCCTTTTCCTTTTTGAATTTTATTTATTCATTATTTTCTTCTCTTTCTTCTTCCCCTTTTTGTTTTTCTCCATTTCATAGTCTCTCATCTCCCATTCCAACGGCAAGCTCCCCTAGCACCCTTTTTTTTTTCTTTGTATGTTTTTGGCTCTGGTTCCTCTCTCCTCTCTCTCATATCCATCTTAGCTCCACACATAACAGTCTCCCTCCTACATCCTGCCTACCTGCACCGTGCACTTAACATCACACCACCAAGCGGCACAGGCATGGCCTACTGGAACCTGCTCTGAACTGATTACCGACCCATCTTGGTGGCTGTAGTAAGTGCCACAAACAACCCATCCCAGTAACTCCCCTTCAGCTAGACCTGCCCTGCTGTGCCATATCTGAATGACTGACCCTGCCAAAAGGAGAAGGAGGCGAAAAATATTGGGCCTACAGATGAGCAAACAACAAAGAACACACAACCCACCTGCTCAGACATAGTCAAACTTAAAAAAAGGACAAATCAAACAAAGCTACAATCAATAAATCAGAAAAATGACTACTGAATGCCCAAAGACAGCAGACAATACCAAAACATTTACAAAAACAGGACAGAATGGTTCCAGTAGGTGCTCAAAATAAAACACCAGATGAGTTTCCACTGGAAGAAAAGGCACTAGGACTACCTGATAGGGAATTTAAATCTATAATACTCAGAATTACCCAAGAGTTGAAGCAAAGAGCAGACAAAAAGGAAAAAATAGACAAATTCATAGAAAAGGCAGATAAATTCATGGAAAATACAGACAAAAAATTGGAAGAATTCAGGAAAATAATGAAGGAACAAAATGCCAGAATAAATTCACAACTAGAAATCATACAAAAACAACAATTAGAAATCCAAAAGATAAACAACAAGATTTCAGAAATGGACGGTGTCACAGAAGGGCTGAGAAGCAGATCTGAAAAAGTGGAAGACAGGATAAGTGGAACTGAAGACAAACACTTGGATAAACTCTGTTTGAGGAAAACTCAGAAAAAAGAACAAAGAAAAATGAAGAGACACTGAGAGTTATGTGGGATAAAGAAAAAAAGCAAAAACTTGTGAATAATTGGAGTTCCAGAACAGGGGGAGAAAACAGAAACCACAGAGAGGATCATTGAAAAGCTGCCGACAGAAAACTTCCCCAATATCATGAAAGATGAAAAGCTGGCCATCCAAGAAGCTCAATGAACCCTATATAGGAGAGACCCCAAAAGAAAATCACCAAAGCATATAATAATCACACTTGCCAAAACCAAAGACAAACAAAGAATCCTGAGAGCAGCTCGTAAAAAACAAGAAGTCACATACAGAGGAGAAACAAAAAGACAAAGCTCAGATTATTCAGCAGAAACCATGCAGGCAAGAAGGCAATGGCATGACATATATAAAACCTTGAAAGAAAAAAAATGGCAGCCAAGAATAATATATCCTGCAAAACTCTC
>NW_004444009.1:4173807-4205280 GCF_000243295.1 Trichechus manatus latirostris | reverse complement strand
GTTGTTAACCAATGTCATAAAATAATATGTGTACTGCTGTTTCATGAGAAACTATTTGTTCTGTAAGCCTTCACCTGAAGTACAATTAAAAAAAAGAAGAAAAAAAAAAGAAAATTGCTTCTTAGTAGTTCATCATTTCTAAGGATCAGATTTGTCCCTGTTCTACAAAATGAAGTTGACACATTTGTGCTATATAGACAGAATATTTTGTAAACTACATGTGCTGTACAAATACCAGTTAAAACTGGGCAAAGGAGGTGTCAATGAGCTCCTAGAGAGGAGAAGCTGTAGATCAGACACTGGGTGTGATCTGTGAGGGATATTGTGATGGGCATTTCTGGACTAAAACACTTCTAAGGTTCCTTCCAACTCCAAAATTTTATGATCCTATAATCATAAATTCACACTCATATTCATTGTTGACTCTGTGTATGACATATATATACGCACATATACATTGTTGTTAGGTACCATCCAGTTGGTTCCAACTCATAGCCACCCTATGTAAACAGAACGAAGCACTGCCCAGTACTGTACCATGCTCACAATCATTGCTATGTTTGAGCCCATTGTTGCAGCCACTGTTCCAATCCATCTCGTTAAGGTTCTTCCTCTTTTTCACTGACCTTCTACTTTACCAAGCATGATGTCCTTCTCCAGGGACTGGTCCCTCCTAATAACACGTCCAAAGTTTGTGAGAAGTAGTCTAGCCATCCTCCCTTATAAGCAGCATTCTGGCTGTACCTCCTCCAAGACAAATTTGTTTGTTCTTCTAGCAGTCCATGGTGTATTCAATATTCTTCGCCAACACCATAATTCAAAGGCATCAATTCTTCGGTCTTTTTTATTCATTGTCCAGCTTTCGCATGCATATGAGTTAGTTGAAAATACCATGGCTTGGGTCAGGCACACCTTAGTCCTCAAAGTGAATGACATCTTTGCTTTTCAACACTTCAACACTTGAACAATGGTCCAGTTGTGAGAATTTGTGCAATCCACCCTGAAAGCTGTAGTCTTTGATCTTCATTAGCAAGTGCTTCAAGTCCTCTTCCCATTCAGCAAACAAGGTTGTGCAATTTGCATATCACTGGTTGTTAATGAAACTTTCTCCAATCTTGTTGCTGAATTCTTCTTCATAAAGTCCAGTTTCTTGGATTATTTCCTCAGCATACATATGGAATAAGTATATTGAAAGGCTACAACCCTGACACACACCTTTCCTGACTTTAAACCACGCAGTATCCCCTTGTTCTGTTTAAACTAATGCCTCTTGATCTATGTGCAGGTTCCTCATGAGCACAATTAAGCACTCTGGAATTCCCATTCTTCACAATGTTATCCATAATTTGTTATGATCCACACAGTCAAATGCCTTTGTATAGTGAATAAAACACAGGTAAACATTGTTATGGTATTCTCTGCTTTCAGCCAGGATCCATCTGACAACAGCAATGATATCCTTTGTTCCATGTCCTCTTCTGAATCCAGCTTGAATTTCTGGCAGTCTCCTGTCAATGTACTGCTGCAACCATTTTTGAGTTATCTTCAGCAAAATTTTACTTGTGTGTAATATTAATGATATTATTCAATAATTTCCACATTTTATTGGATCATTTTTCTTTGAAATGGGCACAAATATGGATCTCTTCCAGTCAGTTGGCCAGCTAGCTGTCTTCCAAATTTCTTGGCATAGATAAACGAGCACTTCCAGCATTGCATCTGTTTATTGAAACATCTCAATTTGTATTCCGTCGAATCCTGGAGCCTTGTTTTTTTGCCAATGCCTTCAGTGCAGCTTGAACTTCTTCCTTCAGTACCATTGGTTCTTGATCATATGTTACCTCCTGAAATGTTTGAATGTCAATTCTTTTTGGTACAGTGACTCTGTGTGTTCTTTCTATCTTCTTTTGATGCTTCCTGTGTTGTTCAATATTTTGTCCATAGAATCCTTCAATATTGCAACTAGAGGCTTGAATTTTTTCTTCAGTTCTTTCAGCTTGAGAAATGCCAAGCGTTCTTCTCTTTCGGTTTTCTAACTGTGGGTCTTTGTACATTTCATTATAATACTTTACTTTGTCTTCTGTTTAGCTCTTTTACTTCATCATTTCTTCCTTCGCTCTGGCTACTTTACGTTCAAGAGCAAGTTTCAGAGTCTGTTCTGAATCCATTTTGGTCTCTTCTTTCTTTCTTGTCTTTTTAATGACCTTTTCTTTCTTCACGGATGATGGCCTGATGTCTTCCCATAACTAGTCTGGTCTTCAGTAATTAGTGTTCAACATGTCAAATCTATTCTTGAGATGGTCTCTAAATTCAGATGGAATATACTCAAGGTCCTACTTTGGCTCTTGTGGCCTTGTTTTAATTTTCTTTAGCTTCAACTTGAACTTGCTTATGAGCAATTGATGGTCTGTTCTGCAATCAGCCCCTAGCCTTATTCTGACTGATGATATTGTGCTTCTGCATTGTCTCTTTTCACAGATGTAGTTGATTTGATTTCTGTGTATTCCATCTGGCGAGGTCTATATGTATATACACACATATATACATCTTATATATATGTGTGTGTATATATACACATACATGTAAATATAAATCATGAACAGTAAACTGTTCTAATTATTTAACAATATTTCATGAATGTTTTTCCATGTCAATATCTTTTTACTTAACTTTGTTTTTATGACTTTATAGCATTCCAATGAAGTTGAGAAATTATTTAATAGTACTCTAATGTTAACAGTAGAGTTTCCCCCCTAATTTTTGATATTATAGAAAGCATCAATTAATACATCTAGCTAAGTTTCTGTGGATATTCTTATTTATTTTATTTAGATAAATTTCTAGGTCAAAGTGTGTGCACATTTTTCAGGATTTTGATGACTGTTGAGAGATTGTCTTTCAGAAAGACTGTATAATTTGCATCCCACCAGTAGTCATGTCATGACTTTGAGAGTCCTCTCTTGATCAGAACTTTCTGGTGATATAAATCTGTCATGTGAGCATTCCTGGGGGATTAAAGTTGCCTGGTTAGACCCTCTCCAGGACACCTTCTCCTCCCTATACCCAGGACAGTGGAAGAAAATTAAAGAAAAGTGGACAGCACACCCATTTAATGAACAGACTTAGGAGTTAGGCAGAATTTGATTCAAATTCTGACTCCAGCATCTATTGGTTTAGTATCTTTGGACATTTTACTTAACCTCTCTAAACTGGCTTCCTAACCTGTAAAACAACAGAACCTACCTCAGGATTTTTTGTGAAGATAATTTGCATAAAGTGCTTAACATAGCACCTGACACATAGTAACTGCTTTTGAACCATTAGCCAATATTTCTAAGGAGCCCTGGTGGTGCAAACGGTTAAGTGCTTGGCTGCTAACCTAAAGGTTGGATGTTGGAATGATTACAGCCAAGAAAACCCTATGAAACAATTCTACTCTGTTACATGGTGTCCCTTTAAGTGGAAATCAACTTGATGGAACCTAACAACAATATTTTGACTATACTATGGCTAGTAGTTTATTCCTAGTAACAACTTTTTTTTCCTAACTGTGAATGGAAGTGTAAGGTGGAACAAGAGGAAGAAAAGGGGAAGAAAAACTTAGACTGTGCCGGAGAAGAGTTTTTTAAGGTAAAGAAAGAAATATGTCTTTATCTTGTTGGACAGTCTCTACTCTTTGAGCCCTATCTTTCCCTATAAAATTTGCAGCAGTTGGGAAAGGCTCTTCACCTGCTAGAGGGCATAGGATTTCACCTGTCTTGTGAGCTTTTTGCCTGTTGCCTCTCTTTGCCCTGAGGACGGCTCTGCTGACCTTGACTGTCCAGGACATAGTGTTGATCCCAGGAAAGACAGTAATAGTTGTGTTGACAGATACTTTTCAACAGCTGTATGGTGTCTGGGAGGTGGAGAGCAGAAGAGGTGGGAGGAGAGTGGCTCAGGCTTAACCCATTCTTGATCTCAATAGTATTCCCTTTGTATGAAATCCTTGTATTTATATAATTCTCTTTGCCTTTGAGAGCTAGCTTTTTATTTATTTATTTTTTAACAGATTCTCTTAATCATTTTCTTACAAAAATAAAGTAATACTTAAGTACCATTAAAATAACATTTTAATAACACTAAACTAACATTTAAGGTTCAACACTCCACTATGAGCAATTTAAAACTCTTCAAGGTATTGTGTATGTAGAGTAGGGGGCACTCCGAGAATGAGATGACCCCAAAATGTTCCAGATTACATCATATTATCTTGCACCTTCAGTGGCACATTTGACCTGTTGAAGATGCAATAGGGGTCCTTACCATTGGAAGAGACAGAATTTATTTTGTTAAATTTCATCCCAGTTTTCATAGTAGATAATATTCACATGTGGTTTTTATAGTTATTTTCTTATTTATTAACCACAATGTATGTGATATCATAGCCAAGGCCTCTTTAAAATGTTATTAAAGTGCTTTAAATGCATGACATTTTAAGTGCTAATCCCATGGGACCCTTTTATAATGCTGGTGTTGAGGGATAAGACTAACAACCGCTTGCAAGTTGACTCTGATGTCAGGCTTTGCCTCTTGGATTTGTTATATTTTAAGGACAAATATATCTAGAATATCTGAGTCAGTGTGACAAACAAGACATATAATAATGAGATTCTATAGAAAAGTAGTTGATTAGTATATTTGACAGTAAAATTTCATTGAGGGGATAAAAACTATATTTATTTATTTATTTTTACATACATTCATTAAGAACTTAACTGAAATATAAAACTCACTCATTCTAGGGAATACCTCTTAAGATCCCTGCCCTTGAGAACCTGCAACCCATTCATTTACAATTTGCTGTAAATGTAATGATTGTCAATAAAGAGCAATGGGAGGTCTTAGAGGATTAGTGTTATAGTGTAGACTTTGTTGTTAGATTGGGGTTTGATTCCATGTTCTGTCTCTTATTAACTGTGTAAACTTATAAACGGTGCTTAATCTGTCTGAATTTTATTTTCCTTATCTGAAAAATGGGCACACCTAACGCATGGTGTGTTTGTGACAAATAATTTGTGTAAAACTTTCATACAGTACCTGCAGCAAAGTACATGATAAATAGTAGCTAACAACAGTAGTTAAAATAAAAAGGTGGTGATATAGAGGTACTTGGTGGGATGAGCTAGGGTTTTGAAGAGATGTAAGGTTTAAGCTAGACTAGATTTGAGGAGAGAGGGCATTTCATCTGTCGAGGATGGTGTTTTCAAGGATGTGGAACGAGATGAGAGAGTGCTGGGCATCTTTAGAAATTGAGACTTAGACGGAGAGGCTGGAATGTAGGGTACACAGTTTGTCTCACAAGAAAACCTATCCAATAGTACCAACTGATTTAGGCCTAGTAAGATAGAAAGGTAGTCTGGGAGAGCTGATGAAGGGCCTCTATTGTCAGGTTAAGAAAGCAGGGGTCTATTTGGGTGGCAGTAGGGAGCCTCTCTGTGATTCAGGAGGATTCCTCTAGTGACATGAAGGCTGGATTTCAGGTGGAGGAAAGAAATTAGAGACAGGCAATTTCAGTAGTTCAGACAAAAGTTAAGTACAGAGCTCTTTCTCCTACAGCAGAATAGTAAGTATCACCTTTGGTTTGAAGGGGCCTTTTTCTAACTTAGCAGTTAACAGGTTTTGTGTAATTTGTTCTGTACTTAAATGGAATCATTCATTCCCCCAAGATTAGGCTCTCTTTCTCCTCTTTCCCTTCACAGATTCTCTCACAGACAATTGCCTATTTATATTCTTCCTTTACAACTTCACCGTCCTGAGAACAAAACCGAATGTCAGACTCTAGGCCATTGATTCCTGAGCCTGATTGTACCTCAGTGTCGCTTGTTAGAAATACAGAAACTTGAAATTTCTGGTTTGGTAGATCTTTGCTGGATTCAAGAAACTTCTTTTTTTAAACTTTCCCAGGTGATTCTACAATCAGCCAGGTTGGGGAACCACTGTGCTAGATCTTAAGCTTGTTGACCATCTTGGAATCTATAGGGCCTATCACATTATCTCGCCCCAAATAGGTGCTCAATAAATATTTAGTGCATTGAACTAAAGTGTCATAATAGGTGCAGACAGAAACACCAAACCTTAGGAAAATAGTAGCTGTATAATTCCTAGCTACACAACTAGGGAAATCTTAGAAAAGAACAATTTCTGCTTCTGTGATGGCAGGGGGCAGAGATGGAAACTCACAGTTGAGCTTTCCTTGATTGATTGCCCTGTAACTTGAGGCCTGACTTTGACCCGAGGGTCAGAGCATAGGGTCTACCAACTTGCAAATTAATAAAATATTGTTAAGGAGAAAGCAGGCATTATCGCAGAGTTCCATTTTTTACAGCAAGAGTTAGGGCCTGATTTCCAAAGTTAGTTCACCTTACTAGTAATCAAAGAAATGAAAATTAAAACAAAAATACTTTAAAAGTAGTTAAAATATATATTTCTTTTATGTTAAGAGCTGATGCTATCAACACTGTGGTGAAATCACAATGGCTCAACCATTTTGGAGAACAATATGGTATTTTATAAAAGATCCCTAAATTTTATTTGACTCAGTGATTTCATGTCTATGAATATATCCTAAAAATTATTCAAAATATTAGAAAAGGCAATTTCACAAAAATGCATATTGCAGAGCAATTTATAAACTGAAGCAACTAAAATTCTTATAATGAGGGACTAGTCAAGTAAATAAATTTATGGAACTTTAGAGAAATGAAATCCTGGTACATGCTACAACATGGATGAACCTGGAAAACATATGACTGAATGAAATAAGTCAGTCACAATAGGACAAATATTAAATGATCCCACTTTTATGAAATATCTGGGATAGACAAGTGTATAGAGACCACGGTTTATTAGTGGTTACCAGGGGTGGGCGGGATGGAGGGGAACAGGGGACTCACTGCTTAGAGGATACTGGACTTTTAAGGGTGATGGGAAAATTTGGAAAATGATAATGGTAAAGGTTGGACAACATGATAAACTTAATAATGTCACTAGATTGTACATATAAAGAATGTTAAAAAGGCAAATGATTTGTTACATATATATTTAGCACAATAACACACACACACATATATATATATGGAGCCCTGGTAGCTCAGCAGTTAAGTGCTCAGTTACTAACCAAAAATGTGGGCAATTCGAACCCACTAGCCACTCCACGGAAGAAAGATGTGGTGGTCTGCTTCCGTAAAGATTATAGCCTTGGAAACCCTATGGAGCAGTTTTACTCTGTCCTATAGGTCACCATGAGTCAGAATCAACTTGATGGCACTCAGCAACAGCAAGTAATACTAAGATATTTAAAAGAGACTGGAGGGAGAGCACAGGAATAATTCCGGTGTTCAGATGGTGGGATTATGAGTGATTGTTTTAATTTTTTTTTTTCTCTTTTTCCTAAAGTTTGTGACAATTTTATGCTTTAAAAATTAAAATACAGACACACTCACAAATGCACACCGAAGTGGGCAATTGAATCACAGTCACTCAATGAGCCAGTAGCAAAATTTGAGCAACGATCCAGCAGAGTATAATCCCCCTCCCTGCACCCCTCAAGGAGCGCCACATCATTTTATGAAAGAATAGCATTTGGCTTTTGCTATTCATATTTCTTTAGAGTTTGAAACAAAACTAACAAATTAACCAGAAAAAAATTACCCAGACAACACCATCTCCCTTCCCCACTATTCTCTTCAGGCCTTGTGTCAGAAGAGGTTTTTTTTTCTCTCTCTCTCTTTTGAAAAACCTTTTCTGTCTTATTTGAAAATGACTTATATCTGTACTGCCCCAGATTAGTTTCTGGGTCTTGGTGGGCTTTTCAAAGACATCCAGGAGAAAGAAACCGATGGGGCAAATGTGTAATGTTAAATAAGGTCATGTTTGCTGTTGTTGGTTATCCTCCCCTCCCCCCACCCCACATGACACAGTAGTATTTTTAACTGAGACAATTGGTGAGTGACTCCGGAGGACCTTCCAAAGCCAAATGGCAGCGTGCAGCAATAAAACTTGCTGTTAACTATGGGGAAAATAACTAAGGCAGTAGGCTGAAATTGCCCATTTTCTGCTTTTAATGCATCTGGCAACAAAATAATGCTACAATAAACCAAGTTAAAACTGCCTTGCTATAGTACAGATATAGGTATGCTGTGGGTTAAATACTTTTTTCCTTTTGTTCAGAAAATAAGTTTGTGGGAAAATAAGTTTAGAAACTGCTGAACAATAAACACCCCTCTTTGCTGTTCACACGATACATTTGTATGATGAAGACTATTTTTCAAATAGATTTCACCACAGATTGCTTATTTTTGTGGCCATGGGTTGGAGATAAAACTTAGAGAATAAATGCTCCAAAGAACATACTTTAGGGAACGCTGATCTAGTCTAATATCCTCATTTGTACAGATGAGAAAAATGGAGACCTAGGGAGGTCTAATGACTTGCCCAGGCACACCTAGCCATATTTTGGAGTACTAGAACTGGAACTAGAACCCTATCTAGTAGGTTTTTCCACAGTACCAGATTGTGTTTATCCCTTACAGTGGTAACACAGAAACTGTAGTAGATGTGTTAACTAATATTGTTATTATTATTTTTGTATTTAACTTTCTAGCTAGAATCATTAGTGTTCTATTGCTCCCAAATGATCTATATGCTGCAAGCATATTCGTTCCTCTTTGATGCCATTGAATCAATTCTGACTCATGGAGACCCCATGTGTCTCAGAGTAGAACTCTGCTCCATAGGGTTTTCAATGGTGGATTTTTTGGAAGTAGATCACCAGGCCTTTCTTCTGAAGTGCCTCTGGGTGAATTTGAACCTCCAACCGTTCAGTTAGCAGCCAAGCACATTAACTGCTTGCACCACCCAGGGATTCCCCTTTGAATGGGAGGCACTTTATACTGACAGGTCATTTTATTAAGGTCCTATGGCTGGTAAATCCTAGAGCTGACACTTGAGACAGCTTTTACTGCCACATTAAGCTGCCTTTCTGGACTGATATTAAACAGTGAACCTTGGTGTGATAATTAAGGGAATGTCAGGGAGAGGTTAGCCCATGAAGGGGACCTGTCTCTCCTAAGCCTAGGTGAAGTGTTCCTAAGGAGCAGGAAGGGAATTCTAGAGACCATATATCCTGTTGCAATAATAGTAACCACGATATGTTTGGCTTTGAAAAGTACTCTACCTTATGCTGTCTCAAATGACTGTTTTAAACATCTAAGGCATAGTTTCAGCCTTAGGGAGCCATGTCTAGAATCTTTCTCTAGAAAGCTATCATTTCCCAGCCCCATTAAATCCATACTGTGCCTCTTTTTCTTCAAAATCTCAACCACTGGGAAGAGAGCACAGGTCTGAGGCTGTAAGGTGAGAATAAGCAGCATGCCCATTTCACATTGCCTTTGCTCTGGTAATCAAAAGGTTGATGGTCAGAACCCACCCAGAGAAGCCCCCGAGGAAAGACCTGGCGATCTGCTTCCAAAAGGTCACAGCCTTGTAAACCCCATGGAATAGTTCTACTCTGCACACACGGGGTTGCTGTGTGTTGGAGCTGACTCCATTGCAACTGTTTTTTTGTTTTGTTTTGCTCCGGTAAGAGAATAGCCTAAAGGGCAAACTCAATGGCCCAGTGTTTCAGAAGGGAAGTTTGGGTTAGGGGCTTAGAAAAGATCACATGGCTTACTCTCAGAGAAGAAAAAAAAAATGCTGAAAAGCAGGTCAATAACTCTCTCTTGCTGTAAGAAGAGGGCTGCTTCCAGGAAGTGAGTTGCAAAAACTGGGTAAACATGGGGGTGGGGGACGCTCCTGATTTAAGTCTAGAGTTGTCATTGTGTATTAAGTGCCTGCAGACTTTTGTCTAAATTTTAATAAGCTACCTATATGTTTGGCTGGGTTGATTGAATCCACCTGAATAATTTCCTGCCTATTTCAGCAGCATTAATCATATGTACTGTTTTCCTGACACTTTTACTAATGGGGGCAGGGACAAAAGCTGTAGTTTCATTCTTTTTGCTCTGCCTAAAAAAACCCATGTATACTCATGTGGACGATTGACACTTGAAATAGAGAAGAGGGTATTTATTTCCCTTTTAAATGGCCAGGATATTTACGTAAGCCGTACTGTGCACTGGAGCCCTGGTGGCACAGTGGTTAAGAACTTGGCTGCTAACCAAAAGATGGGTAGTTCGAATCCACCAGCGGCTCCTTGGAAATCTTTTGGGACAGTTCTACTCCGTCCTATAGGGTCGCTATGAGTTGGGATCGACTTGACGTCGATGGCAACAACTACTATGCAGTATGCTGGGAAAGGATTGAGTAATTTAATTAAATGAAAGCAATTAAAGGATTCCCATTTGTTTTTGTTGCTAAATGCCATCGAGTCAATTTCAGCTCATAGTGACCCTATGTGACAGAGTAGAACTGCCCCAAACGATTTTCTAGGCTGTAATCTTTACAGGAGTGGGGTGCCAGGTCTTCCTACCTTGGAGCTACTGGTTAGGTTTGAACTGCCAATCTTGGTTTGCAGCTGAGCACTTAACCTTTGCACTAACAGGGCTCCTTTTGTCCCCACAAAAACACTATGAGGTCATAGTGTTGAGCATTTTACAGACAAGGAAACAGATAAATCTCAGAGAGAATAAATAACTTTTTTCAAGGTCACATAAATAATAATGATGGTGCAAGAATTCAAACCCAGAACTGAACTTGTTCTCCTGCACCAAGCTGTGTAAGAGTAAACGTGCTCTGGAACATGCTTTTATGTTTCAGTGAAGATTCTACAGACACTTCAGAATTACTCAGGACCTCAGAGGAGTGTTCCCAATATCAAGCATTATTGTATTATAGACATATTCATATATACATTTATATGTACAATATATATTGCATGTAAAATAAAATTGCCCATTGCTGTTTTCATTAATAGAAATTTGTATTACAAAAAATTTTCTACAGCATGGATAAAATTCTGGACTGCTTACCCCAATATGAATACGAAACACTAATTTAAAATTTGATAGCCTTTAAGACGCACTGGGATACCCTTGCCTTCATCTGTAAGGTTAGGATAACATCTGATCCTATTTGTGATGCGCACATTCAGGGATGTGAAGAAAGTACTTACGTGAAAACAAAACAAACCTGTTGTGGTAAAAGCATCCCATGACTTTGTCAAGGGACGAGTTTTTGCAAATTTCTCAACCTGGTTAACTTCTTAGGAGTCATGAAAAATGCATATAAAAATGGGGATTAGCATTTTGAATGTGCCTGTAGAAATGCTTCATATGGGAAAACATCTTAGTGGTTTTATTATGCCGAATTAAGCTAAAGAAGGATTATTTTTGCATAAAATCTCTCACCTAACTAGGACCACCTGGTGTACAATTGTGTCACATCAACTGACGATGTCCCAAATCCCCTTCGAGACAAAATCACATTGCTTAGGTTAATTCTTTTCTGATTAGAGGGTACAGTCAGTTCTCCTTTCATACTCGGGGGGCTGCATGCTGCAATCTCTCAAACGCACAGGCCCAGCTACTGCCTGGCCAGCTAGTTTTCCACTGTCTTTCCTTTCTCTGGCTTATAAACTGATCATTTAAACATCCCACCAACGTGTTGAGCTTCTCAAGGAGCAGTCTTTACACATGCTGACACCTCATGTGGGTAACTGGTGAAAGGGCTTCAATTTTATTGAAGGACTTCTATCAGCTGCTATGAATTTCGAGGTATTAAGTGCCACAAGCATTGTTAGCAATGACAAACCAGGGGCTTGTCTGAGATTACTCTTAATAAACAGAATTCTAATTAGACACTTCTTAAGGTTGTCTGAAATCTTTCAACTTTTCCTTTGTACATCTGATGAAAACTATGGGTACTCTACCCAGAAAAACGTACATACACTCAACATTTTCAGGGGGTCCTTAGATGCACAGAAACCTATCCACTCCATTAACCATTGAGAACCCCTGTTTTACAATGTCTACTCTTAACATCCGTCATCAATACCCATTGCAATATTATTTTCAATAACTAATATTTATCTGTGTTACACTTGGTATCTTGTGGTGAAATCGTCTACTTAAAAGAGGCAGACACTTTCACCTGAATAATTTACTATCTAGTTGACTCTGACTCCTGGGGATCCCCAGCTGTCCTCCACAGGGTTTTCAATGGCTTATTTTTCCAAAGTAGATTGCCAAGACTTTCTTCTGAGGTGCCTCTGGGTGGACTTGAACCTCCAACCTTTCAGTTAGCAGCCGAGGGTGTTAACCTTGTGTACCACCCAGGGACTCCCTAAATACTTTAGACTCTAGCTTCTAAGAATAAGTTCATAATTCTGCATAACTACAATATCATTATTTTACTCCCCAAAATGTAACATATTCAAATTTCTCCAAATGTCTCAATAATGTCCATTATACCTATTTTTTTCTAAAATCCAAAATCCAATTAAGGATAACATATATTACATTTATTTGTCATATCTTTGTAGTTTTCTTTAATCTAGAAGCATCCCTTGATGACTTTTGTCTTTCATGATACTGACATTTTTGAAGAGTCAAGGCAGTCCTTTGTAGAATGTTCTACAATCTCCTTATGATTAGATTTAGGTTAAGTCTTTTTGGCAAGAGTACTCCATAAGTGATGTGGGAACTCACTCTTAAGCACAGTTCTTGCTGTTTTTGGAGCACTCACAATGAACATACTATCGGGTTCCTTACCTTTTAGGCACTCCTTAGTTAAGACAACATTAATCACACATAAGATATACACATACACAGAAAGTACAAATTTAAAAAGATCAGTCTTTTTTAATATGTCTATTTTTAAGCTGGCTATGGATCTCATGAGGATATTTTGGAAGGAGATAAGAATCCATTATTTCACTGGCTGCAGCCTGGGAAGGTTTTCATTAAGGGCAAGGGGTTCGGAAAGAGGATTAAGGTGGCTGCAGACCTGTGGCCTTAGTGTTAGAAAACCTACAATCTGTGGTGGAACAGTGCCAGCAAAGCAGAACATGATCAAAGAAGCCAGCAGGGAGCTGAGAGAGATGACATGGACCAGAGTAGATTGACAAAAGACTTTAACTCAAAGAATTCTAGATCCAGTGTTGAGTAAACCTTTTGGTAGTTTACTACGGTTTGCCCTTGGCAAACTATTTCTTTTTGTTTCTAAGAAATAAAGAAAAGAGGAGAGGGCTTGAGAAGCCTTTTGGACAGAAAATAGCATTGAGAGAAACAATATTTTGATGAGTTAGTGCGAAATGAATTAGAAACATGTGGACTGAATTTCCCTTGAAATACAAATGGATTGAATAATTAATGGAAAAAGCACTTGGCAAAATGTACTTGAGGTTTTTATTGAACCCAAACCAAAACATTTGAAAATATTTTGAAATATGTGAAAAGTACAATATACATCTGGATTTGCCCAACCCTACTGTGGATACAGGAAATATTTTTATTTAACATTTATATGATAGCTATAGTGTGCCTTAATCCTAAGGTATTTCTTACAACAGCCCTGTGGTCTAGGTCATAATTATTATTTTCATTTGAGGTAAGGAATTTACCAGCACTTGCACGTCGAGCTTTGAGTAGAACCTTCAACTGGTCTATGCTCTTTAGAAGTTTTTAGAGTAAGAATGGAACCCTGATGGCACAGTGGTTACGAGCTAGGCTGCTAACCAAAAGGTAGGCAGTTCAAATCCACCAGCCACTCCTTGGAAACTCTATGGGGCAGTTCTACTCTGTCCTATAGGGTCGCTAGGAATCGGAATCAACTAGACAGCAACGGGTTAGAGTGAGAATGCTGTACTAGCAGATAACAAAAAGTAGGTCCAAGTCTTAGCTTTAATTCTTAGTGACATTTGCATATCTTTTTAGCAGATTTTATCATTATGTAGTCTTTCTCTTTTCCCTGCTAATATGTTTTGCCTTAAATACAATCTCCAGAAATTCCTATTACTACACAAAGTTTTTTTGGTTACTCATAGAGTTGCTATGAGTCAGAATCGACTCTGTAGCAACAAGTTAGGTTTTTGGTTTATTTGCCTAAATATATACGTGGTAGGTGTAGTAATGGCCTCCCATGCCCTAATCCTGGGAGCCCATGAATATGTTAAGTGGCAATGGGAAATTAAGGTAGCCAATGTAATTAAGGATGATAAATTAGCTGACTTTATAATCATAAGATTTTATTGTAAATAATGTAATCAGAGGTGTCCTTAAAAGTGTAAAAGAGAAGTGGAAGAGAGTCAGAGAAAGAGATATAATGACAGAAGCAAGGTCAGAAGGATGTGATGTGAGAAGGACTCAACCCTCCATTGCTGGCTTTGAAGATAGAGGAGACCAGCCAAGAGCCAAGGAATTTGGGCAGCCTCTGGAAGCTGGAAAAGGAAAGGCAACTAATTCTCCATTTGAGCCTCTAGAAAGGAATGCAGCCCTGCTGACACTTTGATTTTAGCCCAGTGAGACCACGTCTGACTTCAAACTGACATTTTTAGAATTGTATTTGCTTATCACCATAGGTAATAATAAGTTTGTTTTGTTTTAAGCCAGTAAGCTTACGGGAATTTGTGACAGCATCAAGAGAAAATTGATGTATACCTTGTAGCATCTTTCATTTTGAACCATTGTGTGCATCTTAACCGTGTCTCTTATAAGCAGCATATAGCTAGCTTCTCAAAATGAATTTCATTACTTCTATTTTTTTAGTAGATGTGTAATCCATTTGCATTTCTTGTGATTCTGGATCTATTGAAACTATGCCATATTTTTTTCTATTCTATTTTTATTTCCTCTTTTTCTGTCTTCTGTTGTTTAATCACTATTAATCACTTTTTTAAACATTCCTTTCCCCCTTCTACTGAGTTATAGAATTATACAATTATTTAATTTTTTAGTGGTAACCTTACATTTAAAAAATTAAACTGTATTTTATTAAAGTATAACATACATTCAGAAAAATGCACAAGTCATAATTATACAGCTAGATAAATTATCATGAAATGAACATAGCCATGTAACCACCATTCAAGTCAAAAAAGAAAATATTACTCACTCCCCAGTAAGCCTCCTGGTGCCACTTCCCAATCACTACCCCTTCCCTCCTCCCAAAAGGTAACCACTCTTCTCACTTCTAACACTCAACTTCTGGTAGTTTTGCTAGTTTTTGTACTTTTTTAAAAAATGGAATCATAGAGTATATATTCTTTTTAGTGAGATTAATCTATGATGTGCATTTCTGTATTTCATTCATTTCCATATAGTGCATCCAAAGACATATACAAGAATGTTCATTGAAATATAATTCATAATAGCTCCAAACTGGAAACAACCTAAATGTCTATCAACAGTAGAATAGATGCATGCATTTTGGTACATTCATGCCTTAATATTTTTAACATGCATAATTAACAAAGTTTAAAGTTAACCAATATCTTTATCTATTTCTATACATGCAAGGACTTTAGGAAAATTTAACTCTTTTATGTTATTATTGCCTAGAATATTAGTTCCAAACTGATTAAAACCTAACTCCCATTGGCTATTATCATTTTTTTTAATAGACACAAAATATTTAGATTTTACATCATGTTTCCCAGTTTTTTTGCTTACCTGTACATGTTATTTACCCACTCTTTCTTTCATTCCAGATTAAATTTTCTTTTTGTTAAAGCATATTCTTTTATAATTCTCTTAGCAAAGATCTTAAAGAAGTAAATGCAGTCTTTTTATCTCTGAAAATGTCATTTTTGTCCTCTTTCTTAAAAGGTCTTAGGTGGAACTCCAGGTGGACATTTATTTTACCTCAGCCTTTGAAAGATTTTTTTCTATTTTTTACTTACATCTGCTGCTGCGACTGAGAATTCTGCTTTTATTCTAATTGCCATTCCTAGTAACCTATTATTTCTATCTGATAGCTTTTAAGGTTTTTTAATGCTCTGCAATTTCACTACAACTTGTCTAGGTGTAGATTTATCTTTAACCTGCTCAAAATTCAGTGTGCTCCTTCAAACCATGGCGTGATATCTTTCTTCAATTCTGGAAAGTTGTATCCATGATCTTTTCCAAGTCTCTCTCTTTTTTCCTTCTGGAACTCATATAAGATAAATGAAAGAAAATTTTAATTCTTTCCTCTTTGTCTCTTAACTTCTTTTTGTATCTTTTGTCACATTTCTTTCCATGCCTATCTTCTGTGTAGTTCACCTAGATTTGTCTTCTAATTCAGTAATTCTATCTTCAGCTGTATCTGGTTTGTTGTTTAAGCAATATATTAAACTTATCATATAAATGACTGTATTTCTCATTTTTAAAATTGTGTTTGCTTATTTCTCAAATCTACCCTTTCTTTCTTTGTCTTTTTAAAATGTCCTATTTCTACTTTATATCATACTTATTCCTTTATATCTTTTAACATTTTACACATACTTATAGTTTCTTTCAGATTGTTCTATTATCTCTGGTTTTTGGTGTGCAGATTTTCCCTCTTATAGAGTCTGTTGTCTCTTCTGCATGCTGGTTCATTTAATCACAAGATTTGTAATTGCTGTACTTGTAACATCATCTTCAGCACAAAATGCTTTCTCTGGAAGTTCTGTGTGTCTTGAGTTGCAGGAATAATTCTATACAATATTCTGCAAAATCCCTATGATTTCCTTGGACATACTCTAGTTTTCAAGTTAATTTCTAAGTTTTGGGTAACTCTACCTGTATGGGGACATGAACATCACATCCATATGCTACACAATCCTGGGTTTCCAGTTCTCATTTATTTTCCACTTACAAATCCAAGTGGATTCTAAACTTACTTACTGCTCATCCCCTTCTCCTGTCTTCCTTGGACCAGACTCCTACACTCTCCTCTTTGTGTGGGCATTAAAACTATAGCCCTCAAATTTTCTCCATGAGCCTTTCAGCACTAATACCACTTACTTCTTTGATTTAAGAAAATTTAAAAATTCTCTCATCCTTTCTGTCATCTGGGCATTTTTGTTTCTGGAGCTTGGCTATATACTTAATTATCATTCTTAGATTTGGGGAGAGGAGGATTTTTATGTGTTGGAAGTGAAAGAGGGGATTTTTCATGTCATCTCAGTCTATTTGACCGATGAGAAGTCTGGACAGATCACTTGACCTCTCTAGACCTTACATTCTTCAAAGGTAAAATAAAGCCAAACTCATTGCTGTTGAATTGATTCCAACTCCTGGCAACTCTATTTTATGAAGTTCTTGTGTGATTAAAATGAAATCATGTATTAAAAAATTATTTTTTATATTATAAAGCATTATACAAATATGATATGAGAAGAAATTAATATGCCAGAAAACTCAGGCTCTTTGGACAACTACTTTGGATAACATAGTCGAAAAATACATGATTATTTGTCCTGAACTTAACAGTTTAACATTCAAATGGCTTTATCAGTGTTGAGGAAATAAGAAATGGCTAAGAGAAGGTGCGTCTGAGGGTGGGAGATTGGAGAGGATCCTTTCACAAAAGGTCGACATGCTTAAGATAATTACTGTAGTAGCATTGGAAATAAAAAGCAAAAGAGTGTTGTATTTGAGACAAAGTCCCCTAATGGATGTAGTGAGAGGTGGTACAACAATGAATGGCATGGGGAATTCCTGGGCAATTGATCGTGGTTGTGCGGAGCTCAAGAGACTCTATGAGAAAGAGCCTCCATGGAGGTTTGAGTCCACCCAGCAGCTCCTAAGAAGAAAGTCCTGGCAACCTACTTCTAAAAAATTAGCCATTGAAAACCTTATGGTGCACACTTCTACTCTGACATACCTGAGGTTTCCATGAGACAGCAACTGGTTGGTTTTTATACACACACACACACACACACACACACACACACACACACACACAAATACATATTATACATATTTATATATAATTATAGATAAATATCTATTCATAATGACAGAGTATGTTGCCATTTAACAGCTGTGTGACATTGGGAAAGTTACTTAAGTTCTCTGTGCTTCAGCTTTCTCTTCTGTAAAATGTGGATAGTAATAGTATCTGCTTCACAGTGCTGTTGCTTTTTGGTGCAAGCTAGGATCAAATTAATGGATCTAAAGTAATTAGAACAGTCTCCAGAACATATTAAGTCATTAGTAAATGTTAGCTTTGTTATGCGTATTATTATTATTATTTTAAATTCACTGATACTTCTAGATATTCCAACATTCTGAGTTCAGGGGAGCATGTCTTACTCAATTAGATAGCCTCAGTTCTCAGTGCAGTAATGGGAAAATAGTACGTTGCTCCCTAGGACACTATGCTTAAAAGATAATGTTTGCCTGAGGTAACAATTTTTTTTCACAATTTGGTCAGGAAAACATTATTATATGCCAGGATCCATGAGAAAGTTTCCTCAATGACAACAACACAATCTTGCACCCCTTAACTGTACTCCCATATATCTGCAAGTATATCACTTATGTACTTGGCCTCTGACAGTCTGATTTTTTTTAATTCCCCATCTGAAGAAGGTTTGGAATTCTGTCAGAGAGATTTGGTTTACATACTGTCCAAATACTGAGTTAAATCAAAATTTTCTTTTAAAATCCAAACACTTTTGCAAGTACTAACACAAATCAAGAAATATCATGTGAATCAAGTGCTTGGTCTGTTTTTTAGCAAGGAGAGATGAGGGGACTGTGACTATTGTATGTGTGCGTGTGGGTGAGAAAGAGGGAGAATGTGACAGGAGGGCAGAAGATTGAGGACAGAAGAAAGAAGATAAAATATGGAGGAGTTCTGATAAGGCAAAAGGGCACAAATCTAAGAACAAGAGGAACCAAGGCATCAGCAACAACCTCCTGATTTCAAACATGGCAAACTTTCCCCCTTTTGTGGTCATTTTCAACAGTGAGTTCCCCAGAGTGGTATGACTGGAAGACATTTCTTTGCTAGGAGCAAAGTATGGAAGCACTGGGGACTACTGTGTCTTTCTAGACTTTAAAGTAATGCAGTGGCGACATTAGCACGAGCAGCAGGTTTTAAGGAAGAGGTGGGGGTTCCCTGCAATTTCCGTACTCCTGAGCAGGGATGTGTAGTATAATATATGATGAACAAGAACCCTAGGGACTAGAGAGTGAGCCTCTTCTGTAGTGATAGTGCCCAGGGAGCTTCTATCAGTTTATATTCTTACATGCTGATTATGGAAGTTTTTCTTTCCCCACAGTCTTGACAACAGTGGATAGCATCAGCTAAACCTGTTTTTATTATTTTGTTAGAGTAAATTGCTACCTTACTGTTTTAACTAGCATTTCTTAAGCTCCTGTGAAAATGAACATTTTTAATATGTCTATTTGTCATTTTCATTTCTTCTTTTTTGGCTTGTCAATATGTATGCTTAACCCATTTTTTTAAATCGACATGTCATGATATTTTTCATGTCCAGTTCAGACTTGGTTTTCTTACCTGAAGTTTTCTGCATGCTAAATGTAAAATTCCATTCTCACCAAACGCTCTATTGTCAGAACAATTATCCAACAATTGGAAACAGACTTCTAATTACTGGGTGATCTTTCAGGAAAGTTCTGGGTATGACTTTCTCCTGATTGTCTACTTTACAACTCTTTTGGAACAGAGGTTATTGTACAGATTTTTGTCCAGTTGAAATGAAAATAATTCCTGTCTGGTAGAATGTATAACCCAAACGTTTATAGACCTGTTGGACATTAACTAGTTTTGTATCTAACCCATCAATCTATTAAATTGCCTATATATACCTAACTTTTCAAACGTCTTAGGATTGATTTTAAGACCTTAATGATTCACTCATTAATTAATGAGTTAAATAAAATCTTTGACATGTGTTCACTTTATATTTGCCTAAGATTCATGACTTTTACCTTTTCAAAAATTATTATTTAATGGTACTGGCTTTGAATATTTCTCCCCAACTCCACTAACATCCATGGCGTACACTGGAAACATAGAGAAGTTTTAAAGTTTATATTTCTAGAATTAGCAAAGACAGGTATTGTATTTTCTCCTAATTCCTCCCACTTTAAGGTTGAAATCTCAAAATGAAAAGGAGAGAAAGAAAACTCCAAATCGAAAGACTCCAGCTCATGGTCTCTTTTCTTTTATTTAAAGTACACAAGTCCTTCCCATGAAGCCTGCCAGGACTCACAGCCTAAAGTTTTCTGTTTCCAGGTGACTGTGGTGGGGTTTTTACAGCCCCACTTTCCATCTCACTCAGCTTGATTTTAATGGCTGCCTCTTTCAGGAGGTCTTAGTGAACTGTTCCAGGAAGGGTTATAACCTACATTAAATAATAATCATTAAAAAAGAAAGAGAAAATAAATTCCTTCTGTTTACACATCCAAATCAAAGGTCGTTATGAACAGGACACTTGGCGGACTGGATAGAGACGTTACCCTCATAATTTCTCGCCTGGATTTCTACAACTGCCTCCTAAATGTTCTTGCAGTCTCACATTCCACTCCTCCCTCGACCCATACCCCCACAACCACCAGCAAATCCATTTTGCATATACCACTGAAATGATTTTACTTAGAAGTAAATAAAATCATTTCATTCCCCTAATTAAAATCCTTCAGTGGCTCCTCTCACTACCTTGGGGATGTAGTTAAACCACCTCCATATGACTAACAAGGCCCTTTAGCCCTGATCTCTCTATAACATCCCAGATATACCATGTGTGGCATTCCTACACAGTCCTTTTTTTCTAGCTGTTTTGACCTCTACACAAGTCCCTGAGTGCTCCATGCTGACACCTCCAAACCATTGAGCATGCTTACCTCTATGTAGAATGTCTTTACCTTCTTCTCCAGTTAATTCTGATTTATCCACCAGAACTCAGCTCCAGCCTTACCTTCGCTTGTAGGCGTGACCTGATACCCACCCCCTCCCTGGCCTAGGCTGATTTAGGGGCTATTTTGAGCTTCTTCTGGTAGCAGACAATGAATAGCCTCATTGTAGTGCTTTATATACTGCTTTATAATCATTGCTTTTATTCTATGCTACCCTCAAAAACAAAAACAAACAAACAAAAAAAAAACACAGTTGCCATCGAGTTGATTCTGACCCTATAATATATAATATATATAATATATAGCGACCCTATAATACAGAGCAGAACTACTCCATAGGGTTTCCAAGGAGTGGCTGGTGGATTCAAACTGCCAACCTTCTGGTTAGCAGCCAAGCTTTAACCACTGCACCACCGGGGCTCCGTGTCACCCTCATGGGACCTCAATAGACCAGGAACTAAATGTTGCCCCTTTTTGTATTCCCAGGACTTATCCCATTGTCTAATGCAAGTAATGCTCAACAAATGTTAAATGAATGACCTCATTTTATGATTTACATACTTGAGTAACAAAGAAATTACTTGAGATTATATGAGAAATTTTAGACACCGTTAAAGTGCCCTAAATTATTACCAAACTGAAATTTTTAAAAATCTGTAAGAATTTCAATAACCTCCTTGTCATTAAAAAATGATTCCATGAATATTTACTGAGCCTCTTGGTGTGTATAGTGCTTCAGGTGAAGTCACAGGGTAGAGGTACAGAATATTCAACAAATACACCTGTGTGAACTGCTTTGGGGAAGAGAGAGTATCTTGGGCTTCTCTTAAATCCCCTACAAGATCTAATATATGACTAGACATTTACAAGAGCTCAGTAAATACTTATTGTTGATTGACTGTTTGAAATATATACTGTTAGTGCTGCCAAGAAACTCCCAATCTAATTTATTAAGTGGTGACAAGTTAGTGATGCAATAGGGAAATTTGGGGATTATATCATAAAAGTAATTTTAGAAGCATCTTATTGGTGGTCATCTTGTTCATAGCCTCTGCATTAGAGAGAATGGGCCAATTCATCTGCCTCATTTATGTAATGATAAGGTTTTAAAACTTTTTTGGTCCTTTTCTACCTAACATTCTATAGCTTCCACATTTAGTTATACAATGATGACTCACACCTCCATCTCCCAATCATTAATCTGTCTCTTAAATTGTAAGCTATATTTCCAGCTACAGAACATCTGGGCTTAGATGTTCAGCAGGTACCTCATACACTACATGCCCAGATCTGAATGCATTGTCTGAACCTTCTTCTCCTTCCTCTCTCTCTAGGTTATTGATGACTAGGCTATCCATTATTTACTAATTTGTGGATAAATCATTTAAACTCTCTAGGCCTCATTTTTTATGACTTGCAAAATTGTATAATAATAATTTTCTACTTCTTAGGGTTGTTGGGAGAATTAAATGAATTACTATATGTTACTGTCACATTCTAAATTCTCAGTGAGTATTTCCTAGTATTAGTTTTCTTATCCAGGCTCCCTCTGATATTTCAGAGTTGTCCTCACTGCCACCCTCTCCTTTACCTATACATTCATGGTTGTTAATTCTTGAGCATTCCCCTTTGTTTCAATTCTTTCTTTTGTATCACTTATCCTATTGCACAATAAGAAAAACAGACATCACTCCAGGTATTTCTAACAGAGGGAATGTAATGCAGGAAATTGGTTTAAGTAGGTGATAAAAAAGCTAAGAAGCAAAATAGTGGGCATTTAGCAAAAGCAGGTAGAAGGACAATGGGGCAACCCTGGTTTTCTCCCTCGTCTCACTCTCCAGTCTTCCTCCAGAGCCTCTTTTTGGTCAAATCTACATGGAAGCTAGTCAGCAATGGAGACCAGGAAAGGTAGTTGTTTTCTTGTAATACAAAGCAGAACAGATGAAGGGCCTATTTCTGGAGTCCCACTAGCCTCTCTCTCTCTCTGTGTCACTCTCTGCCTCTCTCTTCTGTTGTTGTTAAAATTATTATTACCTCATGCCTAGACTATTTGTATAGCCTTCTCTCTGGCCTTTCTGGCATCATCTTCTTCCTACTTCAGTCCTTGCTCCATATTTCCTCCAGAGTTAGCTTACCATAAAACAAATCCATGCATGTCACTCTGGCTTAAAAATTTAGATTTGTTCTCCATTTCCCATAGGATGAAGTCCAAATTTCTATAGCATGGCCTACCAGGTCCTTCATTCTCAGAATCCAAGTTATTGTTGGTCAGAAATGGTTTAGTATTTCTTATGTTATAAACTAAAATCTCTCCTTTTGTATCTGTCATCAATTCTATGCTATAGACAACTAGAATTTTACACCCAGCCTTTTCATGCTCCTTAATCTCCCTGGAAAACTTACATTTTTCTTTCAAGCAATGCCACTTTTCAAATTTTCCCCAGGGCCTCTGAAGCTAGTTGCACCTTTCCTCTTCTGCATTGCTCCCTATGTCTATTCTAGTACTTTTTCTGGTGCGTCGAATTGTCTATTTTCCTGCCTATTTTATTGTTTCCTCCATGCACATCCCTCCTACGCACACTGAACAGAATTTTGTGAGACTCTATAAATGTAAAATAACTGACCGATGCTGGATAGATTCACTGTGTCAGGATTTGCCTTACTGAATGATTTCTTGTGGGTTCCAACCAGCAGCCAGTGACAACTGCTATGTGAGCAATAGTGGCCTTTCTGTTTTGTCAGACCACATAGATAGCAGGCTAATTCATTTCACCAGATCTTCCAGTCAACCTGGTTGACATATTGAATGAAGATTCAATTTGAAAATTATTTTGTGCCCATCATCTCCGATTGCAGTTTTATTTTTTTGCATCATTTTCCTTTTTTTTTTTCCTGACCCATAAATTTTCAAGATTCCCCTGGCCATGGAATTATGGTCACCGCACACTAGGGTGTCCCAAGCCCTTGGCTGATGGATCTAAAACATTTTTGGTATGATATTTTCCAAGGAGCATAAAATTGCTTTGATATGGTAAATACTGTTGAAAATCAGTTGCACCTTTTTGGCTTGCATCATTTGGCCAGAGTTGTCTAAAGTAAGAATGTTCATGTTGCTACTCCATTTGACAACCAACTCTTCTTTTTCAAAAGAGGAACTGTTCAAATAATTTGTGCTAGCTTACTGTGCCTAGCTTAGATGCAACCCCAAAAGCTGGCAGCACAGCTTTGTGTAATATTTTCTATTATTTTAAGTTGTGAATAATCTCAGCAGGTCCACGTGGCTCCTTGTGTCTTGAAGTGTTTGTTGGAGGTGGCATTTCAAAGAAAGTTAAAACTGGATTGACTAACAAAGAATAATTTATACATGCCTTTTAATAAATGCATACATGAAAGTTTTAGGCACGAAAGGGAGAAATCATACCTTTGGAACAAAATTTGAAAGTATTTCCCATCTTGCTTCTATTCCTGGCCCATGACCATAGGTCTATAATACCATGTGTTAAGTGCAATCATGGAGACACAATCAGCTTGCCTATGTGAGGTGGGATTGGGGAGGGGAGAGAGGGAAAGGTATGACAAATGAGGCAACAATTCAGATCTTCTAAGATAAGAAGAATTTGGGAAATGACACCATCTCTTAGTTTGGACAGTAGGGTTGATAAGATGATTTCACCAGGGATATGCCTAATCTATCTACTTCATTTACTCTCCTTCTCTTGGCCTGGGACTATCCCAGGAGAGAGTGAAAATGAACATTGGCAACAGTGGTTTCTTTTTTTTGAATACATACTTAGATTATGAAAACTTCGAATGAAATTATTAGCACAAGTTGTTAAAGCCTCTGTTTTCCCATTGCAATATAGTGCTAGGCTACCAATCAAAAGGCTGACAGTTAGAAACCACTCAGAGGTGCCTCAAAAAACAGGCCTGGCAATCTGCTTGCAAAAAGTGTCACAGCCATGAAAACCCTATGGAGTGCAGTTCTACTCTGCAACACTTGTGGTCACCATGAGTCGGAATGACTTGATGACAACTGGTGGTGGTTTATAGCTTCAATAACTTAAAAGTCTCTCAGGGGCAGAAACTAGATGTTATTCATTTTTACACAGTAAGAGTCTTGCACAGTACCTGACATATGGTGACATTAAAAAAATGCTTGTGTAATAAATTATTGAACATATAGAAATGTTTGGAAAGTATACACATGGAGTGAATACTAGGAAGAAATTCTTTCTTGTTCTGATTTCTGATATGACAAATAAATGAACAAATTAATGAATGAGTAAATAAAGTTTCCTAGCTTCTCCCTTGAGTACTGACCATGCCCCAAGAGGTCTTCTTGTAGGACAAAATAAAGGTATAGAATGTCTGGATTGTGTAAAAGTGCATATTTAGCTAGGGTGAAGGCACTGAGAGCTCAATATTTCAAGATGCAACATTCAAGAGAAACTGGTTTGATTGCAATTCATGGATTCAGCAGTTAAAGCAGGAATGCAAGAGACAAAACTGGCCACACACAGATGAGCAAGGCTAGTTCAGATGCTAAAACGGCAGATGTCAGACAACCATCGAGGCCAAGGGCTCACACACAGCCTGGCAAGGGGCCAAACCTGGCCATACAGAAATGTGAAAATTGGTCACTGTCTCGTGGTAAATCACGCCTTTATCTCCACAAGTGCTTCTCAACCCTTTTATATCAGGCACACATAGAAAACGATCATGAAAGTCACCTTGGGATAAACTGCCAGAGGCAACCAAGCCTGAGGAGATCAATATATTGGCACACCTGTAGCCCATAACCAACAAATGATTGGAAACTTTGCTTTACTCAGTTACTCCATGTAGTTTGATGTGTTTGGAGCAGGGCTTCGTACCGGTTTGAATCAGTTCAGCCATGGCTGATGAAGTGAAACCAGAATAGATGCCAATTTTTTAACTTTGGGCGATCCAGAACCGTAACTGGGAACAGGAAAAATTACAGGTTGAAGCCCTGGAATGAAATGTTCAGAAGAGGCATAGTGAGCTCTTTCAGGAGCCTGATGTGTGAGATTGGATTATTGCCAGGACTGAAAATAGCGACATACATTCAAAGCTATGCGGTCAGCTGCCATCTTTAAGCAGGGCTCCGCTATTTCTGACTCTGCAAAATCCAAGGGGGAAAGAGATGTGGTTGCTATGCAACATGTGTACACTGCCCTTGTTTTCTATAAGGGAGATTAAGTTTCTAGCAGGGCTTCCACTCAGTTTTTCTCCTTCTGGTTATGGTTCCAGTTAACCCAAATTTTTAAAATTCGGGTCTGTTCCGATGTTGCTTCTTCCACCTGATTGAACCAGGAAGGACCGGTTTGAAGCCCTGGTTTGGAGTAACACGGAACAAGTAATCAGTCCTAAATGTATTAGGCAAGTTAAGCTGCTGAGTTCAGAGAATATAATTTCTTTGAAACAGTACTTCACTGAAATACTATTTGTGGTAAAAACTAAACAAACCCAATTAATCACGACAGAACAAATGCAAATTGCTATTACATGCAATCATTCGAGGCATGCAGTGTGTATTGGTTGATACCGGAATAAGCCCATGTGGGTTGGTGAGTTGCTTTTTTTTTTTTTTTAATTGTACTTTAGATGAAGGTATACAGAAACATCTCATTAAACAGTTGGTACCCATATTATTTTATGACACTGGTTAACACTCTCCCTTCTTGACCTTGGGTTCCCTATTACCAACTTTCCTGTCCCCTCCTGCCTTCTAGTCCTTGCCCCCGTGCTGGAATGCACCTTTAGTCTCCTTTTGTTTTATGGGCCTGTCTAATCGAATTGGTAGACGTTCAACCATTTCAGGAGGTAACATATGATCAGGAATGGACGGTACTGAAGGAAGAAATCCAAGCTGCACTGAAGGCATTGGCAAAAAACAAGTCTCCTGGAACTGATGGAATACCAATTGAGATGATGCAGTGCTGGAAGTACTCACTCATCTATGCTAAGAAATTTGGAAGACAGCTACCTGGCCAACCGACTGGAAGAGATCCATATTTATGCCTATTCCGAAGAAAGGTGATCTAACCGAATGCAGAAACTACCAAACAATATCAATAATATCACATGCAAGTTAAAATTTTGGTGAAGATCATTCAAAAGCAACTGCAGCAGTACATCCACAGGAAACTGTCAGAAATTCAAGCTGGATTCAGAAGAGGACAGGGAACCAGGGATATCATTGTTGATGTCAGATGGATCCTGCTTGAAAGCAGAGAATACCATAAAGATGTTTACATGTGTTTTATTGACTATGCTAAGGCATTTGACGTGTGGATCATAACAAATTATGGACAATATTGCAGAGAATGGGAATTCCAGAACACTTAATTGCGCTCATGAGGAATCTATATATGGATCGAGAGGCAGTTGTTCGAACAGAGCAAGGGGATACTGCATGGCTTAAAGCCAAGAAAAGTGAGCATCAGGGTTGTATCATTTCACCATATCTATTCAATCCGTATGCTGAGAAATAATCCGAGAAGCTGGACTATCTGAAGAAGAAGGGAGCATCAGGTCTGGAGGAAAACTCATTAACAACCTGCGTTATGCAGATGACACAGCTTTGCTTGCTGAAAGTGAAGAGAACTTGAAGCATTTACTGGTGAAGATCAAAGACCTCAGCCTTCAGTAGGGATTACACCTCAACATAAAGAAAACAAAAATCCTCACAACTGGAGCAATAAGAAATATCATGATAAACGGAGAAAAGATTGAGGTTGTCAAGGATTTCATTTTACTTGAATCCACAATCAACACCCATGGAAACAGCAGTCAAGAAATCAAAAGACACATTGCATTGGGCAAATCTTCTGCAAAAGGCCTCTTTTAAAGTGTTGAAAAGCAAATATGTCACCTTGAGGACTAAGGTTCGCCTGATCCAAACCATTGTTTTCAGTCACCTCATATATATGCGAAAGCTGGACAATGAATAAGGAAGACTGAAGAAGAGTTGACGCCTTTGAATTGTGGTGCTCATAAAAAATATTGAATATATCATGGACTGCCAAAAGAACAAACAAATCTGTGTTGGAAGAAGTACAACCAGAGTGCTCCTTAGAAGCAAGGATGGGGAGAGACTACGTCTCACATACTTTGGACATGTTATCAGGAGGGACCAGTCCTTGTGCTTGGTAAAGTAGAGGGTCAGCAAAAAAGAGGAAAACCCTCAACAAGATGGATTCACACAGTGGCTGCAACAATGGGCTCAAGTATAGCAACAATTGTGAGTATGGCACAGGACCAGGCAGTCTTTCGTTCTGTTGTGCATAGGGTTGCTATGAGTTGGAACCAACTTGACGGCACCTAATAACAAAAACAATCTTTGGATGAAGGGTGAACCTCAGGAGTGACTTCATTACTGAGCTAAAAGGGTGCCTAGGGGTCATATTCTTGGGGTTTCTCCAGTCTCTTGTCAGGCCAGTAAGTCTGGTCTTTTTTTTCTGAGTTAGAATTTTATTCTACATTTTTCTCCAGCTCTATCTGGAACCCTCTGTCGTGATCCCTGTCAGAGCAGTCAGTGGTGGTAGCTGGATGTGGGGATATGTGCCATTGAAATATGGCTACATCAGTGACAACTTCAGCCCCTCAAAGGCCCATATGCTGCACACAGCATGTTGAGACTTGTCCGCAATATGTTGAGACTTGTCATGACTTGTTTTTCCAAAACCTATTGTCCCGTTACTGATTGGCTTGTTTACCTGAAGTCCATTCTCCCTTGCCCAAAACTTATTTTTATTCACCCAAAGCCCATTGTTCTGTGATTTGATTCACTACTTGCTGTATTGACTATAAATAAACTCCTGGGACTGAAGCCGGGGTCGACTCCTCTGAGTGACCCTCCTTGGCCGCACTTCTCTGTAAGAGATGTGCAGTTGGTTACCGTCGCCTTCGCCGTTCCGACAGCTGGACACCATCTAGTTGTACTGGACTCAGTCTTGTGGAGGCCATGGTAGTTGTGGTCCCTTAGTCCTTTGGACTAATTTTTCCCTGTGTCTTTAGTTTTCTTCATTTTCCCTTGCTCCCAAAACATCCTTGAAACCCTAAACATCAAATGAAGAGATAAAGAACTCAGACAAGTACCAAATGGAATAAGAAACTGACAGAGAACAGAGAGTGAGGAGATATACACACAGAGGTCGCCTATCAGTTAATGCAGCTTGAATCTGCCATCTTGGACTCCTATCAGAGACCGGAAAAAATGGAGTATGAGAAAGCAGCTTCACGGAGCTTCCAGCAGGAGACAGAACAACTGGTAACTGGCGATATACACTTTCCCACCCCCTACACTTCTTCACCTCTACTCAGCCTCCTCTGCTTCCTGCGCCACAGTTTCTTGCCCTGGAAGCACCAGCTGCTTGGATTCCACCCAGCCACACTGGCCGACTACCTGAGTGCCATTTGTTGGCTGCTGGTGTTGTTTTCTCAGCTTCTTTTGATTTCTTCCTTACCTCTCACCACCTCCCCCTTCTTCTGCTCAAATACTTGGCTCTGTGCCATCTTTGCTTCTTCCTGAGACGCTGTGGAGCTCCACTAGAGTGTGGATCTGCTTCCTGGTCTGTGCTGCCATGGTGGTGGGATCCTGGGGCTTTTTTTGTTTGTTTATGTTGAATTGATTGTTTGGTTTCTTTTTCTTTTCTTGAGTTGGGAGCCCGTTTTGGCCAGGCAGTGCTGCGTGGCTTGGGACCTACCCCCTCACCTTGCGCAGAAACACAGAGGTATCCCTGAGGGCATTTCTTTTGTTGTAGTTTTTTTTGTTGTTGTTGTTTTTCTTGTTCTTTTTTTAAAATTTGTTTTCTTTTCTTTTCCCTCTTTTTGTCTTTCTTCATTACTCAGTTTCTCATCTCTCTATACCTTCCTTCTTTTCCTGTCACTTGAATACCTGGTGCTGTATGACACCTTTATGCCTTATAGCCAGGCTGTACTTCGACACCTGGGAACAACTTCTCCAGACCACGTAGGATGGGATCCCTGGGAGCTTTTCTTTTTTCTTTCTAATTTTAATTTATTCCTTATTTTCTTTTCTTCTTCTTCCCCTTTTTGTTTTTCTCCATTTCATAGTCTCTCATCTCTCCACTCCAATGGCAATCTCCCCTAGCACTATTTTTTGTTTGTTTGTATGCTTTTGGCTCCTGTTCCTCTCTCCTCTTTCCTATACCCAACTTAGCTCCACACATCACAATCTCCCCCCTCCATCCTGCTTGCCTTGACCATGAGATTAACATCACACCACCAAGCAGCACAGGCACGGCCTACTGGAACCTACCCTGCATGGATTACCGACCCACCCTGGTGGCTGTAGTAAGTGCCACAAACAACCCATCCCAGCAACTCCTCTTCAGCTAGACCTGCCCTGCTGTACTGTATCTGAGAAACTGACCCTGCCAGTAGGAGACGGAGGTGAAAAGTATTGTGCCCACAGAAGAGTAAACAACAAAGAACACACAGCCCACCTGCTCAGACATAGAAAAATTAAAAAAAAAAGATGAAACAAACAAATCTAAAATCAATAAGTGAGAAAAATGACTACTGAATGCCCCGAAGACTGCAGACAATAACAAAACTTTACTAAAATAAGACAGGATGGTTCCAGCAGGAGTCCAAAATAAAATACCAGATGACTTAATAGTAGAATAAAAGGCACAAGAACTACCTGATAAAGAATTCAAATCTCTAACACTCAGAATTATCCAAGAGTTGAAACAAAAAGAGGACAAAAATTAGGAAAAAATAGACAAATTCATGGAAAAGGTAGACAAATTCATGGAAAATACAGACTAAAAAAATGGAAGAATTCAGGAAAATAATGTAGGAACAAAATACCAAAATAAATTCACAACTAGAAATTATACAAAAACAATTAGAAATCCAAAAGATAATCAACAGGATTTCAGAAATGGACAGTGTCATAGAAGGGCTGAGGAGCAGATTTGAAATGGTGGAAGACAGGATCAGTGGAATTGAAGACAAACACTTGGATAAACTCTGTTTGAGGAAAACTCAGAAAAAAGAACAAAGCAAAATGAAAAGAACCTGAGAGTTATGTGGGATACAATCAAAAGCAAAAATTTATGAGTGATCGGAGTTCCAGAACAGGGGGAGAAAACAGAAACCACAGAGAGGATCATTGAAAAGCTGCCAACAGAAAACTTCCTCAATATCATGAAAGATGAAAAGCTGGCCATCCAAGAAACTCAATGAAACCCATATAGGACAGACCCCAAAAGAAAATCACCAAGGCACATCATAATCACACTTGCCAAATCCAAAGACAAAGAATCCTGAGAGCAACTCATGAAAAACAAGAAGTCACATACACAGAAGAAACAATAAGACTAAGCTCAGATTATTTGGCAGAAACCATGCAGGCAAGAAGGCAATGGTATGACATATATAAAACCTTGAAAGAAAACAATTGCCAGCCAAGAATAGCATATCCTGCAAAACTCTCATTCAAATATGTTGGTGAAATTAGGTCATATCCAGATAAACAGAAATTAAGGGAGTATGCAAAAACCAAACCAAACTTACAAGAATTATCAACGGGAGTCCTTTGATCTGAGAACAAACAACTTCAGCTCACAGACAGAAACTAAGACGCAGGATC
>NW_004444009.1:4170215-4171895 GCF_000243295.1 Trichechus manatus latirostris | reverse complement strand
AGACAAGCATGCCCTTTATCACCACTCCTATTTAACATTGTGCTGGAAGTTCTAGCTAGAGCAATAAGGCAAGAAAAAGAAATAAAGGGCATCCAAATGGGTAATGAAGAAGTTAAATTGTCCCTGTTTGTGGATGATATGATACTATACATAGAAAACCCAAAGGACTCCATTAGAAATCTCCTGGAAGTAATAGAAAGATTCAGCAGAGTAGCAGGATACAAGATAAACATACAAAAATCAGTTGTATTCCTATACACCAATAAAGAGAACGATGAAAAGTAAATCAGGAAAACAATACCATTTATAATAACCCCTAAGGAAACAAAAAAAAAAAAACAACTTAGGAATATATCTAACCAGGAATATAAAAGACCTATACAAAGAAAACTACAAAACACTACTGCAAGAAATCCAAAGGTATCTACATAAACGCAAAAACATACCATGCTCATGATAGGTAGAGTCAACATTGTGAAAATGACAATTCTACCGAAAGCAATTTACAAATACAATGCAATCCAGATCCAAATCCCAACAACATTCTTCAAAGAGATGGAAAAACTAATCATTAATCATTAACTCTATATGGAAAGGGAAGAAGCCCCAAATAAGTAAAGCACTATTGAAGAAGATTATAGTTGGAGGACTCACACTACCAGACCTCAGGACCTACTATACAGCGACAGTAGTCAAAAAAGCCTGATGGTACAACAACAGATACATTGACCAATGGAACAGAATTGAGAACCCAGATGTAAATCCATCCAACTTCAGTCACCTGATCTTCAACAAGGGCCCAAAGTCCATCAAATGGGGAAAAGACAGTCTTTTTAACAAATACTGCTGGCAAAACTGGATATCCATCTGCAAAAAAAAAGAAACAGGACCCATACTTCACACCATATACAAGAACTAATTCAAAATGGATCAAAGACCTAAATATAAAGCCAAAAACTATAATGTTCACAGAAGAAAAAATAGGACCAACACTACAGGCCCTAATACAGGGCATTAACAGGATACAAACCATAACCATCAACACATAAACCCCAGAAGATAAGTTAGATAACTGGGATCTTCTAAAAATCAAACCCCTATGTTCTTCAAAAGACTTCGCCAAAAGAGTAAAAAGAGAACCTACAGACTGGAAAAAAATTTTTTATTCAAGCGGCCGTCAGACACATGAGGAAATGTTCACAATCACTAGCCATTAGAGAAATGCAAATGAAAACCACAATGAGATACCATCTCACCCTGGCATTACTAGCATGAATAGAAAACACTGGAAATAACAAATGTTGGAGAGGCTGCGGGGAGATCGGAACTCTTATGCACTGCTGGTGTGAATGCAAAATGATACATCCATTTTGGAAAATGATATGGTGCTTCCTTAGAAAGCTAGAAATAGCAATACCGTACGATCCAGCAATCCCACTGCTAGGAATATATCCTAGAGAAATAAGAGTTGTCACACGAATAGACATATGCACATCCATGTTCATGGCAGCATTGTTCACAATAGCAAAACGATGGAAACAACCGAGATGCCCATCAACAGATTAATGGATAACAAACTATGGTACATACACACAATGGAGTACTATGCAACGAGAAAGAACAACGATGAATCTGTGAAGCATCTCATAACATGGATGAAACTGGAGGACATTATGCTGA
>NW_004444009.1:4161067-4169157 GCF_000243295.1 Trichechus manatus latirostris | reverse complement strand
CAAGAAGGGAGAGTGTTGATATGTCTTGGGGTTGTTAACCAATGTCATAAAACAATATGTGTACTGACTGTTTAATGAGAAACTATTTGCCCTGTAAAACTTCACCTATAGTACAATTTAAAAAAAAAAGAAGTTTCAATATGGTCTTTTAGACTTTAGGGTGTGACTGAAGATTTTTTATCAAAGCATTGCATTTTTATTTTGGGGGTATTCTGGTGGTCTTGCTGAGGATGAATGTGAGTGAGATAGAACTGAAGCAAGAGTGATAAGGGAGAAATGATGAGGATCTGAACTCAAGGATGGAAAGAAAGAATTAGAAAGAGTTAAGAAGAGAATAAATATCACTTTTGGATTGGTTAGCTATGGCAATAAGGGAGAGGGAAGGATATAGGAAGATTCCCAGATTTCTACCTTGGTGGCTACCAGGATGCTAGAGGAAAAGAAAGGAAGTTTTCTGGGAAAGAGGATATTGTCAGTTTTTGGCTGTTAAGGAAGAGTGCCTGAAGTACAACCAGATTGAGAAGTCCAGTAGGCAGTTGGATACATGATTCCAGGGGCCAGGGGATGGTTTCGCCTTGAGATTTAGATTTGGGAAACATTAGCCTGCCTTTGGTAGTACAAATAGTGTGGAATCCCTTGCCAGGGATTGTCTGTGGAGCAAGAATAGAAGAGGGTAGAGGAGAGAGCCTTGGGAGCAGCATATGGTGGAAGATGGGGAGGCAGAGGAGTCTGCAGAATAAAGTGGGAAGGAAGCACTTTCCAAAGTGTAAAATATTCCATTTCTGAAATATTCTCTGAGTTTGTTAGTGTCTTTGAATAACCACAAACAAAATTCCAAATTTTCACCTTCAGACTCGTTGCCCTTATTCTAACATGTATTTCCTCCTTGCTGTAAACATATTTTGACCTATCCCCTTTCTTATCTACACCCCCAAACCCAGGAGTCATACTTAACTCCTCTTTTCCCCTCACATTCCATTTCTGATCCATCAGCAACTCTAACTGCTTTACCTTCCAAATATTACCTGAGTCGATCCACTTCTCACCATCTCCAGCACTATCACCCAATTCCAAGCTACTATCACCTCTTTCGTAGAAGACTGTGTAACCCATTGCCATCGAGTCGATTCCAACTCATAGTGACCCCATAGGACAGAATAGAACTGCTGCATGGGGTTTCCAAGGAGCCACTGGTGGATTCAAATTGCTGACCTTTTGGTTAGCAGCCATAATGCCTAACCACTGTGCCACCAGGACTCCAGATGCCTGTAGTAACTCATAACGATCTTCTTGCTTTCACTCTTATTCCCTTAAAGTCAGTTATCCACACAGCTAGTAAAGTGTGGTGGTCCTAGTTATGACTCAGTGGAACCCTAAGGCTCTATGGAACACAGTTTGAGAATCACTAGCTAAGCAACAGTAAAAGCCAAGATACCAGTAGAAGAGGGCCTTGTCTTCACCAGGGACTGAAGCCTTCCCAGTTCATCTGCAAAGCCAGCTCTTGACCCGAGTTTGACATTTCTTCAAGGCTGCTTGACCTCATGGTAACTTCAAGGTGAGCGTCATAGTCTGGGATCTGACACATTCCCAAACTCCCAATTCCAAGCTTCCAGATGCTACTTTGCACCTCTCTCTGTTATTCTTTGCACCCTGAATAAGACTTGAGGCTACTATTCACCCTGGGACATGTTTAAACTATTGGTCCCTCAGTTGTTTCTCACAATCACTTCTGCTTTTTTCCTGCCTGGTTTCAGACTATTTCAAGACTGACCTGACAAAATTATGCAATAGCCTAAGATAAATTAAGAGTTATTTGGAAAGGCCACCTAATTAAAGATGTCTCCTTGGTCAGCCTGCTTTGCTGCCTAAATTCCCACATAAATTCTTTTTTGGAAGTAGGTACTGGAAGGAAGAGGAAATTAGTGACTGCAAAAAAACAAGTGTCATCTGGAAAAGGTAACAAACCCATCAAGCAAATAAGTGTGCTTCTATTATAGGGGTCTCTGGGTGGTGCAAAAGGTTAATGCACTCAGCTGCTAACCAAAAAGTTGGAGGTTCAAGTCCACCCAGAGGTACTGCAGATGAAAGACCTGGTGATCTACTTCTGAAAAGAATCAGCCATTGAAAATCCTATGGAGCACAGTTCTATTCTAACACACGTGGGGTCATCATGAGTTGGAATCACCTAGACAGCAACTGGTTATATAAATTATATTGTTCCCATCCCAGTCAGTAAATGCTCTTCAAGTACTTTCTCGTGTGTTGCTTTTTCTTTCCCTCAAAGATGTTCTTTAAAGTATCATGGATAGGTAAGTTGTAAAGAGCTTTGATTGAGATATAAGAAATTCATGGCTCCCAAGTGAATAAATGAGCAGACTGAATTAAAAACAGAGTTCAAAGTTCTATTCCAGAAATTACTTTCTAGGTTCTATCGAAAGGTTGCTTCAAAAGCTCCTCACAAGTTGCTGAACGAGGTGGGAAGTATTATGACTATCCACTAATCTGTGAGTGCCAACAAATCCAGAACCATGCCTATCTTATTCACCATTATCTCTAGCATAGCATCAGGGACTTTGTGGATGCTCAGTAAATGTTTGTGGAAGGAATATGTGATCCTAATTGTTCCCAGTTAAAACTAGTCTTGTCTTTTTTATTCTGTATGTGGTACCTATCTTGGATCACAAAGTGTATGATTCTTGTGATGTCACCTGGTTCTTTCCTATCAGTAGAGGGTGGTGACAGGAGGACAGTATAGCATATGGTGACAACATACATAGTGGCTGAACTACTTGGGGTCACATCCTGGTGCCAACACTTACTCTCCATGTGATCCTAGGCAAGTTACTCTCCTTCTTCATAATTCAGTTTCCTCATCTGTAACATTGGGATATTGTTAACACTTATTTGGGAGAGTTATTGGGAGGACAAAGTGAGAATTCAGGTGAAGTTCTTGGTAGATCACCTCACACATAGCAAGTTTTCAATAACGTTTTTAGAAATATTATTATCATCATCGATATTATTATTATTATTATTGTAGTAGTACCCTGGTGGCGCATTGGTTAAAGTGATTGACTGCTAACCGAAAGGTCGGAGATTAGAAATGACCAGCAACTCTGTGGGAGAAAGATGTGGCAGTCTGCTTCTGGAGAGATTTACAGCCTTGGAAACTCTATGGGGTGGCCATGAGTCGGAATCGACTCAATGGCAGTGGGTTTGGTTTTTTGGGTTTAGTAGTAGTAGCTTTATTGCTTTCATTGTTGTCTAAGTGAACACTTCTTCAAACAGGCTACCCATAAATATTTATGTAATTTCTTTTGGAGAAAATCATTGGTTCAGTGGATAACTTATATCTCACTTAGTTGACATCATGACCCTGTACTCCCCTTTCTGTCTATGACCCACACTCTCATCTCCCAAGCTCAGCTACTTCCTTAGATTTGGATGTTCCTCTAAGGTCAATGAAGAAGTAAGATTAACCACTCTGCTCATTTTCACACCTTCTCTGCTACCTCAGTGATGTTTCTGTTCCTTCTAAGGTGACATTAGCTAAACTTGGTGGGTGTGAGATGAGATGCTTTTAGTTTTTACAGTGAATCAGCACCCCCTGCTCCCCCCGCCCCACCATTGCTCATTTTATTTAGAGTTTAGAATTAGTCTTAGGAGGACATTGCTTGGTGCCTCAGGGTCAGTGGAGCTTAGAATCATACAGTTGGTGGTCACAAGGACCCATGCTTTCTGGGGAGAAGAGAGGTCTTAACCAAGTATCCTGGCCAACTTCCAAGTTTGACTCAATGAGTTTTACCTCCTGAAATTCCCCCCTGTAGTTTCAATTGGCTATGGTATTCCTCTTGGCTTCCTGACCCAAACTGGGGTCCATGGGATTGTGGTAAGGCTGCAGAACAGCTGTTGCATTCCACCACTGAGGTGCTGTGCATGAATTCCAGCGGTGGATGAAGCAAGGGGCTTATGCACAGCTTGGACAAGGTATCAGCTTGCAAAATATTTGGGGACTCTCTGGGATGAAGGGCTCTGGGCAGAGCAAAGATGCTGTAGTGGTGACATGCATTGATTCATTGCTATCTCCAGGAATGTCATGGGCCTTAACAGTGTGGACCAGAACCCATGTGTTGACTAGTTCTGCCAGCCTGAGAGTTGGTTTGAGAGGAATGGAGGTATGGTGTTCACAGCGGGTTGCTGTGATTGACAGGACGGGGGAGAGGGAAGCCCCAGGGGTGAATTTCAGCTGCTAGGTCTGACCAGATGGGAGAGGCCTCCCATATGTGTTTGATCGAGAATAGGGGCTTCTAGGATATCTAGCCCATTGAATTACCTTGAATTTCAGAATTTATATTTTTTGGTGGAATGCTAATGGCCCATAACCAGGAGGAATGTGATAAACACAGTAATGACAACAATGAAATCCTACACACTGACAGTGAAATTAAAACACTTGCCTAGTGTGAGCCTCCCATGACTGGGAAGGGTAAAGACAAAAGCAAAATATTTGAAATATACAACTTTATGACAACAACCAGGGCCCTACTTATCAAAAAATACCTGAAAATGTCAGCTTCAAGTCATGGCAGTAATAAAAAGAGTTCATTCTGTACCTTCTGGGAAATCTCCGACCTTGAAATTCTGGGGGAGAACCTCCCCTCCCCCATTATGTCACACATTTCTGAGTCTAGCCTAGGATTTCAGGATAGAGGTCCCAGTGGTTGTGCAAGAAATGATCCGGTGATTACTTGTCATCCATATGACCATGGAGATGGGGTTTGGGAAACTGGATCTAATTTGTTCCAACACAGTCAATGACTTGAGCTTGAACTACAAATATATGAAAAGTCCTGGAACTATATATATTTTCTCTCTTCTTTCAGCATCCTTTTCTTTTCCCCATAGCCCTCCCAGCTTCCTTTGTTTTCTGAACGTGCTGTAACATTTTTTTTTCTATGCACTTTCTTTCACCCCAATCCTACTATGGAGGAAGCTGAAACCAGTCATTCTGGAAGATAATGAACTAGAAAAGGCTCTGCTCTCTGCCCCTAAATCAACCCTATAGAAAATACAGAAGCCAAAAGGAAGAGGAATTTTAGGAACTAACATAAATACTATGAGAAATCTCTGGGAATATTGCCCTGGGAGCAGAAGCTTGGGGAAAAGTGGCCAAAACAGTGCACTGGAGGGGGAGGTAGAATCTACTCTTACCTCTCTTGAGTACTGCCTTAAGAGGATGCCTGTTCCATCTCCTCTAAATCAATCATTTCTGAGTCAGCAAGGAAATTCAGGACAGTGCCAAAGCCCTACTGGTGAGACAGGCTGTTGAAAGTAAGTACTCACTTCTTTACCCCCATTCTCTCCAAACCTCCAGTACTTATGTTTAACATCCTAAGAGACTATTGCTTCTCAGCACTTTCTTGTGACTGCTCCTAAAAGCCCAACCACAAGCCTCTTCCTCACAGTTTCCTTTTTTTTTTCAAATTTATATGAATATTTATTTATTTTTTATGTCTTTTTTCTTCTTTTGAGAAAATGGTTTCTCATATAACTTTGAATAAAATGCAAAACTGTTAAAGGGTTCTACAAGACCCTGCTTGTTCTTGCCCTAACACCTTTTTTTTTTTAAGAATTCTTTATTATTATTATTATTGTACTTTACATGAAGGTTTACAGAACAAACTAGCTTCTAATTAAACAATTAATACACATATTCTTTTGTGACATTGGTTACCAACTCCATGATATGTCAACACTCTCTACTTCTAGACCTTGGGTTCACTGTTACCAGCTTTCCTGTCCCCTCCTGCCTTCTAGTCCTTGCCCCCGGGCTGTAGTGCCCATTTACTCTTGCTTTGTTTTATGGGCCTGTCTAATCTTTGGCTGAAGGGTGAACTTCAGGAGTGACTTCATTACTGAGCTAAAAGAGTGCCAGGGGGCCATTCTCCTGGTGTTTCTCCAGTCTCTGTCAAGCCAGTAAGTCTGATCTTTTTTGTGAGTTAGAATTTTGTTCTACATTTTTCTCCAGCTCTGTCTGGGACCTTCTATTGTGATCTTTGTCAGAGCAGTCAGTAGTGATAGCTGGGCACCATCTAGTTGTACTGGACTCAGTTTGGTGGAGGCTGTGGTAGTAGTGGTCCATTAGTCCTTTGGACTAATCTTTCCCTTGTGTCTTTAGTTTTCTTCATTCTCCCTTGCTCCCGACAGGGTGAGACCAGTGGAGTATCTTAGATGGCTGCTCACAAGCTTTTAAGACCCCAAACGCTACTCACCAAAGTAGAATGTACAACATTTTCTTTATAAACTATGTTATGCCAATTGTGCTAGATGCTCCCCAAGATCATGGTCTCCACAGCCCCCAGCCCAGTAATTCAGTCCCTCAGGGAGTTTGGATGTGTCTATGGAGCTTACATGACCTTGCCTAGTACAAGTTGTGCTGGCTTCTCCAGTGTTGTGTACTTTCTTACCCTTCACCAAAATTACCGCTTATCTATAGTCTATTTAGTGTTTTTCCGTCCCTACCCCTCCTCTCCCTCATAACCTTCAAAGATTGTTTCTTATTGTGTGTAAACCTTTTCGTGAATTTTTACAGTAGTGGTCTCATGTAATATTTGTCCTTTTGTGATTGACTTATTTCACTCAGCATAATGTCCTCCAGTTTCATCCATGTTGTGAGATGCTTTGCAGATTCATCACTGTTCTTTATGGTTGAGTAGTACTCCACTGTGTGTATGTATCATAGTTTGTTTATCCATTCATCTGTTGATGGGTATCTAGGTTGTTTCCATCTTTTTGCTATTGGGAACAATGCTGCAATGAACATAAGTTTGCAAATGCTATTTGTGTAAAGTCTCTTATCTCTCTAGGATATATTCCTAGGAGTGGGATTGCTGGATCATATGGTGTTTCTATTTCTAGCTTTCCAAGGAAGCATCATATCTTTTTCCAAAAAAGTTGTACCATTTTGCATTCCCAGTAGCAGTGCATAAGAGTTCCAATCTCCTTGCAGCCTCTCCAACATTTGTTATTTTGTTTTTGTTTTTTTTTTGTTTTTTTTTTTAATTTGTGCCAGTAATGCTGGGGTGAGATGGTATCTCATTGTGGTTTTGACTTACATTTCTCTAATGGCTAGTGATCATGAACATTTCCTCATGTGTCTGAAAGCTGCTTGAATATGATCAAGTGTCTGTTCATTTCCTTTGCCTTTTTTTAATTGGATTATTTGTCTTTTTATTGTAGAGGTGTTGGATTTTCCTGTAGATTTTAGAGATTTGAGCTTTGTCAGATTCGTCATATCAAAATTCTTTTTCCCAGTCTGTAGGTTCTCTTTTTCCTCTTTTGGTGAAGAAGTTTGATGAGCATAAGTGTTTAATTTTTGGAAGATTCCAGTTATCTAGCTTATCTTCTGGAGTTTGTGTGTTTTTGGTTATGGTTCGTATCCTGTTAATGCCGTGTATTAGGGTTGATCTTATTTTTTCTTCTATGATCTTTACAGTTTTTGGTTTTATATTTAGGTCTTTCATCCATTTTGAATTAGTTTTTGTGTATAGCGTGAGGTATGGGTCCTGTTTCATTTTTTTGCAGATGGACATCCAGTTTTGCCAGCACTATTTGTTAAAAAGACTGTCTTTTCAACATTTAATGGACTTTGGGCCATTGTCAAAGATCAGGTGACCGTAGGTGGATGGATTTACATCTGGGTTCTCAATTCCATTCCATTGGTCAATGTATCTGTCATTGTACCAGTACCAAACTGTTTTGGCTATCGTAGCTGTACAGCAGGGTCTGAGGTCAGGTAGTGTGAGTCCTCTTACTTTAATCTTCTTCTTCAGTAGTGCTTTACTTATCTGGGAGCTCTTCCCTTTCCATATAAAGTTAATGATTAGTTTTTCCATCTCTTTAAAGAATGTTGTTGGTATTTGGATCGCGATTTCATTGTATTTGTAGATTGCTTTGGGTAGAATTGTCATTTTAACAATGTTGAGTCTACCTATCCATGAACATGTTATGTTTTTCCATTTATGTAGATCTCTTTTGTTTTCTTGCAGTAGTGTTTTGTAGTTTTCTTTGTATAGGTCTTTTACATCCCT
>NW_004444009.1:4158050-4160348 GCF_000243295.1 Trichechus manatus latirostris | reverse complement strand
TTTTTTTTTTTTTTTGTGATATCTTTGCCTGGTTTTGGTATCAGGGTTATGCTGGCTTCATCGAATGAATTCAGAAGTATCCATTCCTTTTATGTGTTCTAAAATAGTTTGAGTAATACTGCTGTAAGCTCTTCTCTGAATGTTTTGTAGAATTCTCAGGTAAAGCCGTCTGGGCCAGGGCTTTTTTTTGTTTGGAATTGTTTTTTTTAATTACCTTTTCAATCTCTTCTCTTTTTATGGGTATGTTAGGATTTTCAACATCATTTTGTTTTAATTTTGGTAGGTAGTATGTTTCTAGAAATTTGTCCGTTTCTTCTAGGTTTTCAAATTTGTTATAGTTTTGCATAGTACTTGTTATGATCCTTTTTATTTCAGTTGAATCTTTTGTAATGACCCCCATTTCATTTCTTATTTGGGTTATTTGTGTCCTCTCCTGTTTTTCTTTTGTCAATTTGACAAGTAGTTTGTCGATCTTGCTCATCCTTTCAAAGAACCAACTTTTGGTTTTTCTGATTCTTTCTATTGTTTTCCTATTCTCTATTCCATTTATTTCTGCTCTCATCTTTATTATTTCTTCTGGTGGCTGTGGGCTTCTTTTGTTGTCTCTTTCTGTTCAAGTTGTGTAGCTAATGTTATGATTTTTTCCATTTCTTCTTGTTTGATGTGTGCATCTGTTGCTATAACTTGACTTCTGAACATTGCCTTTGCTGTGTCCCCAAGGTTTTGGTATGATGGGTTTTCATTCTCATTTGATTCTAGGAATATTTTTATTACATCTTTGATTTCTTCTCTTACATAGTTGTTTTTAAGCGAGATGTTATTCAGTTTCCATGTAATTGATTTTTTTCCTTGCTGTTCTTATTGTTGATTTCTACCTTGATAGCATTGTGATCAGAGAAGATACTTTGTGTTATCTCAATGTTTTGGATTTTGTTGAGGGTAGCTTTGTGGCCTAAAATGTGGTCTATTCTGGAGGAAGTTCAATGTGAGTTGGAAAAGAATGTGTACTTTGCAGCTGTTGGGTGGAGTGTCCTATATATGTCTATGAGGTCAAGTTGACTGATTGTGGCTGTTAGATCTTCAGTATCTTTGTTGTGTTTCTTTCTAGATGTTCTGTCATTTACTGAGAGTGGTGTGTTGAATTCTTCTATTATTATAGTGGAACCATCAATTTCTCTTTTCAGTGCTGTTAGAGTTTGTTTTATGTATTTTGAAGCCCTGTTATTGGGTGTGTAGATATTGATTATGGTTATGTTTTCATGACAGATTGTCCCTTTAATGATTATATAATGCTCTTCTTTGTCTTTTATGGTGGATTTTGTTTTAAAGTCTCTTTTATCTGAGATTAGTATTGCCACTCCTGCTCTTTTTTGGTAGTTGTTTGCTTGATATATTTTTTCCATTCTTTGATTTTTAATAAATTTTCATCTTTGTTTGTAAGATGTGTCTCTTGTAGACAGCATATTGATGGATCATTTTTTTTTTTTTTATCATTCTGTCACTCTCTGTCTCGTTTTGGAAGCATTTAGGCCATTTGCATTCAGTGTAATTATTGATAGGTATGAGTTTATTGTTGTCTTTTTGCAGTGCTTTTTTTATTGTGCTGATGTTTTCTTTGTTCCTCTTGTTCTCCTGTGCTGAATTCCTTTCATTTGTGGATTTTTTTTTCATTTCTTTTGTTTTTGTTGATTTTGTGTTTACTAAGACTTTATGTTTTTCTTCTTTATTTTGATGAGTAAGTTTGTTAACTTTCTTTGTTGTTACCTTGAAATTTACCCTTATCTTCCTAAGTTAGAACCAGTCTATCATTACTTGGTATCATCTTGCCTTCTTCTCCATTTAAAGAACCATACCTACACAGTTTACTCCTTCTTTTATTGTTCTGATGTTGTTGTCATTTACAGATTAACCCCTCTGGTTCCCTGTTGTAAATTTTTTACTTTGATTAATCGTTGAGAATTCATTACCTAGCTTGGTATCTGGTTGGTGCAGTCTTGCATCCTAGATTCAGGCCGTGGTCTGATGTTGTTTGTTCTCAGACAAAAGGATTTCCTTTAATAATTCTTGTCAGTTTGGTTTGGTTTTACATATTTCCTTAATTTCTGTTTGTCTGGAAATGTCCTAATTTCACCTCATATTTGAATGAGAGCTTTGCAGGATATATTATTCTTGGTTGGCACTTATTTTCTTTCAAGCTTTTATATACGTCACCACATTGCCTTCTTGTCTACATGGTTTCTACTGAGTGATTGGGGCTTTGTCTTATAATTTTCCCTCTGTATGTGGCTTTTAGTTTTT
>NW_004444009.1:4117256-4142453 GCF_000243295.1 Trichechus manatus latirostris | reverse complement strand
GTTGGGTCTGTTGTAATGTCCCCCATTTCATTTCTTATTTGGGTTATTTGTGTCCTCTCCTGTTTTTCTTTTGTCATTCTGGCCAGTGTTTTGTCGACTTTCTTGATCCTTTCAAAGAACAAGCTTTTGGTTTTTCTGATTCTTTCTATTGTTTTTCTATCCTCTATTTCATTTATTTCTGCTCTAATCTTTATTATTTCCTTTCTTCTAGTGGCTGTTACCTTTTTTTTGCTGTTCTCTTTCTATTTGTTCCATTTCTGTAGTTAAAGTTGTAATTTTGTCCCTTTCTTCTTTTCGACGTGTGCATCTATTGCTATAAATTGTCCTCTGAGGACTGCCTTTGCTGTGTTCCAAAAGTTTTTGTATGATGTGTTTTCATTCTCGTTTGATTCTAGGAATTTTTTGATTTTGTCTCTGATTTCTTCTATTACCCAGTGAAGTGTAAGCAATGTGTTATTCAGTTTCCATGTAATTGATTTTTTTCCTTGCTCTTCCTGTTGTTTATTTTTACCTTGATGGCATTGTTTTCAGAGAAGATACTTTGTATTATCTCAACGTTTTGGATCTTGCTGAGGATTTCTCTGTGACCTAAGATGTGGTCTATTCTGGAGAACATTCTATGTGCATTGGAAAAGAATGTGTACTTTGCAGCTGTTGGGTGGAGTGTTCTATATGTGTCTATGAGGTCAAGTTGGGTGATTGTGCCCTTTAGGTCTTCTGATATTTGTTGAGCTTCTTTCTAGATATTCTGTTGTTTACTGAGAGTGGTGTGTTGAATACTCCTACTATTATACTGGAACTGTCAATTTGTCTTTTCAGTGGTGTTATAGTTTGTTTTATGTATTTTGGAGCCCTGTCATTGGGTGCATAAATGTTTATTATGGTTATGTCTTCATGACGGATCATCCCCCTAAACACTATGTAGTCTCCTTCTTTGTCTTTTATGGTGATTTTGTTTTAAAGTCTAATTTCTCTGAGATTAGTATTGCCACTCCTGCTCTTTTTTGGTAGCTGTTTGCTTGATATATTTTTTCCATCTTTTGATTTTTAATAAATTTATGTCTCTGTTTCTAAGGTGTGTCTTGTAGACAGCATATTGATGGATCCTGTTTTTTTATCCATTCTGTCACTCTCCATCTCTTTATGGGTGCATTTAAGTCATTTATAGTCAGTGTAATTATTGACAGGTATGAGTTTATTACTGTCATTTTGTTGTGCTTTTTTTTTGTGGTGCTGATGTTTTCTTTGCTCCTCTTACTCTCCTGTGCTGAATTCCTTTTGTTTGTGGATTTTTTTTCATTTCTTTTGTTTTTGTAGGTTTTGTTTTTACTGAAACTTTATGTTTTTCCTCTTTATTTTGATGAGTATGTTTGTTAACTTTCTTTGTGGTTACCTTGAAATTTACCCTTATATTCCTAGATTTGAAGCAGTCTATTGTTGCTTGGTATCGCCTTGCCTTCCTCTCCATTAGAAGGTTGTATACCTACACTGTTTAGTCCCTCTTTTATTGTTCTGATGCTGTTGTCATTTACAAATTAACCTCTCTGGTTCCCTGTTGTAATTCTTTTGGTTTTCGATAGTCCCTAAGAGTTCATTTCCTAGGTTCGTATCTGGCTAGTACAATCCTGTGTCCTAGATTCAGCCTGTGGTCTGATGTTGTTTGTTCTCAGATAGGACTCCCTCTAATAAGTCTTGTAAGTTTGGTTTGGTTTTTACATATTCCCTTAATTTCTGTTTATCTGGAAATGAACTAATTTCACCATCATATTTGAATGAGAGTTTTGCAGGGCGTATTATTCTTCGCTGACAATTTTTTTCTTTCAAGGTTTTATATATGTTATCCCATTGCCTTCTTGCCAGCATGGTTTCTACAGAATAATCCAACCTTAGTCTTGTTTCTCCTCTGTATGTGACTTTTCGTTTTTCTTGAGCTACTCTCAAGATTCTTTGTTTGTCTTTGGTTTTAGTGACTGTGATTATCATATGCCTTCATGATTTTCTTTTGGGGTCTGTCCTATATGGAGTTCATTGAGCTGCTTGGATGTCCAGTTTTCATCTTTCACGATATTGGGGAAGTTTTCTGTCAGCAATTCTTCAATGATCCTCTCTGTGTTTTCTGTTTTCTCCCTTTGTTCTGGAACTCTGATCACTCACAGATTTTTGCTTTTGATTATATCCCACATAATTCTCAGGGTTTCTTTATTTTTATTAGTTCTTTTTTCTGATTTTTACTCAAACAGTTTTGTATCCAAGTGTTTGTCTTTAACTTTGCTGATCCTGTCTTCCATCATTTCAAACGTGCTCCTCAGCCCTTCTATGACACTGTCCATTTCTGAAATCTTGTTTTTTATCTTTTGGATTTCTAATTGTTGTTTTTGTATGATTTCTAGTGGTGAATTCATTTTAGCATTTTTTCCTGTATTATTTTCTTGAATTCTTCCATACTTTTGTTTGCATTTTTCATTAATTTGTCTGACTTTTTGTATGAATTTGTCTATTTTTTCTCATTTTGTCTGTGTTTTGCTTCAACTCTTGGAGAATTCTGAATATTAGAAATTTTAATTCCCTATCTAGTATTTCTAGTGCCTTCTCTTCTTCTGGAAAGTCATCTGATTTTTTTTTTGGAAGCCAACTGGAACCATCTTGTCCTATTTTTTTAATATGGTTTGATATTGTCTGCTGTCTTTGGGGCATTCAGTAGTTATTTTTCTCGTTTATTGATTGTAGATTTATTTGTTTCATCCTACTTTTTTGTTTTATTTTGTTATGTCTGAGCAGGCGGCCTGTGCGTTCTTTGTCATTCGTTCGTCTGTGGGCATGATACTTTTCAGCTATGGTGCAGCAGGGCAGGTCTAGCTGAAGGGGAGTTCCTGAGATGGGTTGTTTGTTGCACATACTAGGGCTTACAGGGTGGACTGGGAATCAGTGCAGGGCAGGTTCCGGTAGGCCATGCCTGTGCTGCTTGGGAGTGTGATGTTCAGCGCACAGTGCAGGTAGGCAGGAAGGAGGGGTGAGATTGTGATGTGTGGAGCTAAGATGAGTATGGAAAAGAGGAGAGAGGAACAGGAGCCAAAAACATACACACAAACAAAAAAGAGTGCTAAGGGAGCTTGCTATTGGAGTGGAGAGATGAGAGACTGACAAATGGAGAAAAACAAAAATGAAAAAAAGAAAAAGATGAATATACATCGAGAAACTGGTAATGAAGAAAGACAAAAAGAGAAGGAGAGGAGAAAGCAAAACAAAGTAACAAACAAAAAAAAGAAAAAAGAAATGCCCCCAGGGATGTCACTGTGCATCTGAGCAGAATAAAGGACTAGCTCCCAAGCTGTGCTGTACTCCCCATCTAGAAAGGGCTCCCAAGTCGAGAAAAGAAAAAGAAAACAAACAAATCAAAACAGAACAAATCAGAACAAACAGACAAGCAAATGAACCCCCAGGGGTCCCACCAGCCTGGCAGCATGGTCCGGGAAGAAGTTTCACTGTTGAGTGTTATTTCACAGCCTTTCAGGAAAAAGCAAAGATGGCACATGAAGCCAGGTATTGGAGAGAAAGGAGGAGGATGTGGTGAGAGGTAAAGAAGAAATCTAATGAAGTGAAAAAAAGCAACACCAGCAGCCAATAAATGGCACTCAGGGAGCTTGCCAGTGCAGGCAGGTGGAATCCAAGTGACACCGAGGTGAAGCTGGTGCTTCCCAGCCAAGAGACTGTGGCCACAAGAAGCAGAGAAGGCCAAATGGGGGTGAAGAAATGTGGGGGCTGGGAAAGCATGTATCATTGATTACTGGTTGTTCTGTCTCCTGCCGGAAGCTCCTTGAAGCTGCTTTCTCATACCCTCTGTCTTAGTCATCTAGTGCTGCCATAACAGAAATACTGCAAGTGGATGGTTTTAACAAAGAGAAGTTTATTTCCTCAGAGTCAAAGTAGGCTAAAAGTCCAAATTCAGGGCATCAGCTCCAGGGGAAGGCTTTTTCTCTCTCTGTCAGCCTTCTTATCAATGTTCCCCCGGACTAGGAGCTTCTCGGCACAGGGACCCCAGTCCAAAGGACACGCTCTTCTCCCGGCACTGCTTTCTTTATGGTATGAGGTCCCCCTGTCTCACTGCTCACTTCTGTCTTTTATATCTCAAGAGACTGCCTCAGGACACAATCCAGTCTTATAGATCAGGTCCTGCCTTACTAACACAACTGCCACCTATCCTCCCTCATTAACATCATAGAGGCAGGCTTACAACACACAGGAAAATCACGAAGTACCAGGAATCATGGCCTAGCCAAATTGATACACACGTTTTTTGGGGGACATAATTCAAACCATGACACTCCCTGTTCGCTGATCTCCAATAAGAGTCCAAGATGTCTGATCCGTGCTGCGGTAGCTGATAGGGAACCTCTGCATGTATCTTTCCTTGCTCTCTGTTCTCGGTCATTTTCTTATTCCATTCGGTGCCTGGCTGAGTTCTTTATCTCTTCATTTGATGCTTAGGGTTTCAGGATTGATGTGTAACTCTGTTTCATTTAGTTTTTTGGATCTTTGCTGTGGAGGGACGGTGTGGTGCTTCTGACTATAGCGCCATGTTACCCAGAAGTCTTCACCACTATTTTTTAAAGATTTCCCTGGATGCAACAGTAGTGTGGCAGCAATCCACTTTTGGTATTATGCCAAGTCATGTGAGATTTTTTTCTTATTTTTCAGTTGACTGTAAAGACCTCACTTACCACTACCATAAGACCATATTTGGGGGAAAGTAGTCTGTGGAGTCTTGGAGTGTTGTCCTATTTGTTCATGCAATATACTTGCACCTTCTTGACCCTCCCAGGCCCAATCTTGGATGTACCATTTCCATTATACAATGGATTTCTTCTGCTCTTTCTTGACCATATAATACTTTGTGGACCTGAGGATACCTAGCTCATGGCAAATGTTCTAGTCACATAGTTACCTGCTGTTCCATAGCCAGGCTTTCAGTCTACTGGGGCCTGTAGTTTTTTATCAAATGGTGAATAGTTATCTGTTGCATAAGAAATGAACTTGCTTTAGAATTCTGTGTGTCAGCCCTGATATCTCCTAGTGTGGATTGCTGGAGTCTCTACACAATGTCCTTATCCAGTGCTTTAACCAGCTCAAATATCTTTAGCATTATTGGCTCTGCTGGATCATATGGCCTGAACCACAGGGAGCTTGTACCACAGCTGGACCAGCTTCAGAGTGCTTTCTTGCTTTGGACCATACTCAAAACTAATAGCTTTCTGAGTCACCAAATAAATGAATCAAAACATCATTCCCAGGCATGCCTTCAAATTCCAAAGAGGCCCACCTAACACAGTGTGCCTCTTTCTTAGTGGCAGAGGGTACATGGTGTAATAACTTGTACTTTGCCACAGAGGGGATGTCTCAGCACGCCCCAGAACACTGCACTAAAAGCTTCACCAACATGAAAGACTCCTGAATTTTCACCATGTCCAGTGTTCAACCTTACAGGGTCAAGAAAATGCAAATAAAATGCACATTTCCCACCCAGAATACTGGCAAAATTTACAAAATGATTTACATTTCTTGAGTTTTCCAGGATTTGGAGAATTGCTACTCCTAAGCATTCATAGGGAGAATATAAATTGGTACATTTCTGTAGGCAGTATACCAATATCTATATTAGATATATATAATATATACAGTCATGAGCTGCATAATGTCTGTTTGGGCAACATGCAACCACATATATGTTCGTGATCCCATAAGGTTATAATAGAGTTCAGGAATCCCAATCAGAGAATGCTACATAGCAGACATAACCAGACATAGTGAATGCAACAGCTTCCCATACACAATATGTGTATCTCATGTCTGTTGTGTATAATGTGATTGTTCTGCCAGGCATATAATGGTACATATAACCTAAACCACATATGTCTTGATAGTCAAAATAAACACCTATGTTACTGGCTTATGTATGTACTGTACTATACTTTCTATCATTATTTTAATGTGAACTTTGCCTACTTACAAATAAAAAATTGACCTTACAACAGTGTGTGCTTTGACTCGTAGGAAGCAGTATCCAATCTTGTGAATAGCACAGCTCTTGAGTGTTGTAATATTATCTCTCTGCGCAATTTTCTTTTTTAAAATTGTGCTTTAGGTGAAATTTTACAGAGAAAATTAGTTTCTCATTCAAAAATTTATACACAAATTGTTTTGTGGCATTAGTTGCAATCTCCTTGATGTGTCAACACTCTCCCCTCCCACACCCCAATTCCCCGTTTCCATCCATCCATTTTTCCTTTCCCTTCCTGCCTTCTCATCATTGTTCTCAGGCAGGTGTTGCCCTTTTGGTCTCATATACATGATTGAACTAAGAATCACATTTTTCACTTGTGTTATTGTTTGTTTTATAGGCCTACTAATCTTTGGCTGAAGGATGAACTTCAGAAGTGGCTTCAGTTCTGAGTTAAAAGGATGTCTGGGGCCATAGTCTTGGGGTTCTTCTAGTCTCTGTCAGATCAGTAACTCTAGTCTTTTTTTTTTTTTTTTTGGTGAATTTGAATTTTGTTCTACATTTTTCTCCAGCTCTGTCAGGAACCCTCTATTGTGATCCCTGTCAGAGCAGTTGGTGGTGGTAGTCAGGCACCATCTAGTTCTTCTGTTCTTAGGCTAGTGGACGCTGCAGTTCATGTGGTCCATTAGTCCTTTGGACTAATATTTTCCTTGTGTCTTTGGTTGTCTTCATTCTCTTTTGCTCCAGACAGGATGGGACCAATAGATGTATCTTAGATGGCTGCTTACAAGCTTTTAAGACCCCAGATGCTACTCATCAAAGTAGGATTTAGAACAGTTTCTTTATGAACTGTGTTATACCAGTTGACCTAGATGACCACCGAGACCGTGGTCCCCAAACCTCAGCCCAGTAACTCAGTCCCTCAGGGTGTTTGGGTGTGCCTTTGAAGCTTCTATTACTTTGTCTTGGTCAGGTTATGCTGACTTCCCCTATATTAAGCACTGTCTTTCCCTTCACCAAGTTAACACTTATCTACTATCTAGCTAATGATTTCCTCTCCCCAGGCCTCCCCTCCAGTGTAACATCAAAGATTGTTTCTTTCTGTGTATAAAACTTTTCTTGAGTTTTTATAATAGTGGTCTCATACAGTATTTGTCCTTTTGTGATTGACTTATTTCACTCAGCGTAATGCCCTCTAGATTCATCCATGTTATGATTTGTTTCACAGATATTGTTCCATAGTATTCTATTGTGTGTATGTACCATAATTTGTTTATCCATTTATCTGTTGATGGGCATCTAGGTTATTTCCTTTTTTTTGCTATTGTAAATAATGCTGCAACGCACATGGGTGTGCATATGTCTATTCATATGACAGTCTTATATAGCTAGGATATACTCCTAGGAGTGGGATTGCTGGATCATATGGTATTTCTATTTCTAGCTTTTTAAGGAAGCGCCATATTGTTTTCCATAGTGGTTGTAACATTTTACATTCCCACCAACAGTGCATAAGAGTTTCAATCTCCCCACAACGTCTCTAACACTCGTTATTTTTTTCTTTTTTTGATTAGTGCTAGTAATGTTGGGGTGAGATGGTATCTTGTTGTAGTTTTGATTTGCATTTCTCTAATGGCTAATGATTGGGAATTTCCTCATGTGTCTGTTAGCTGCCTGAATGCCTTCTTTGTTGCAGTGTGTATTCATGTCCTTTGCCCATTTTTAATTGGATTACTTATCTTTTTGTTGTTGAAGTGTCGCAGTATCTTATAAATTTCAGAGATTAGGCCCTTGTCAGATATGTTATAGCTAAAAAATTTTTCCCTATCTATAGGTTCTCTTTGTACTCTTTTGGTGAAGTCTTTTGATGAGCATACGTGTTTAATTTTAGGAGCTTCCAGTTATCTAGTTTATCTTTTGGTGCTTGTGCATTGTTAGGTAAGGTTTGTATTCTATTTTTGTCATATATGAGGGCCCTTAGCATTGTCACTATTTTTTTTCCATTATCTTTATACTTTTAGGTATTATATTTAGGTCTTTGATCCATTTTGAGTTAGTTTCTGCATGTGTTGTGAGTATGGGTCCTGTTTCATTTTTTTACAATTAAACATCCAGTTTCAGCAGCACCATTTATTAAAGAGACTGTCTTTTCCTCATTTAATGGACTTTGGGTCTCTTTAATGTTCTTTCAAAAATATTACCATGAAGTGCATTACGTCTCCCATATGCAGCAAAACAATTGCTAGTGATAGCAGCAGCAAGAGGCAAAGGAGAAGTATCAATCTGGAAGTGAAACAAAAAGTTGTTACATAACACAAAAGTGGAAAATCAGTGAATACCATTGCTCTCAATTTAGGCATGTGCGCACAATGTCCAAATCACATAACATCCTATTTCCCAGAAAGTATTGTAGACATTAAATGATGCATGACGGTATATATATATATGCTGTGTGTGTGTGTATATATATTTTTGTATATGTATATATACACACATACAACCTGTATATGTTGTTGTTGTTGTGTGTAGTCCAGTTAATTCGTACTCATAGCGACCCTATAGGACAGAATAGATCTGCCCCATACAATTTCCAAGGCTGCAATCTCAACAGAAGCAGACTGCCATATCTTTCTCCTGCGCAATGTGTGTGTGTGTGTATACATATATATATATATACACTTATACATATATTTATATGTATTATATATATATGTATGTATGCATTGTTGTTGTTAAGTACTGTCGAGTCAATTCCAACTCATAGTGACCCTACATATAACAGAATAAAACACTGCCCGGTCCTGTGTTATCCTCACAATCGTTGCTATGTTTGAGCCCATTGTTGCAGCCACTGTGTCAATCCATCTCATAGAGGGGCCTCCTCTTTTTCTCTGACACTCTGGTTTACCAAGCATGATGTCCTTTTTCCAGGAACTGGTCCCTCCTGATCACGTATTCAAAGTACGTAAGACAAAGTTTTGCCATCCTCACTTCTAAGGCGCATTCTGGCTGTACTTTTTCCAAGACAGATTTGTTTGTTCTGGCAGTCCGTGGTATATTCAATACTCTTCTCCAACACCATAATTCAAATGCATCAACTCTTCTTCAGTCTTCCTTATTCATTGTCCATATTTTGCATGCATATGAGGCAATTGAAAATACCATGGCTTGGGTCAGGTGCACCTTAGTCTTCAAAGTGACATCACTCTGTATGCTGAGCAAATAATTCAAGAGGCTAGATTATATGAAGAAGAAAGTGGCATCAAGATTCGAGGAAGACTAATTAATAACCTGCAATATGCAGATTACACAAGCTTGCTTGCTGAAAGTGAAGAGGACTTGAGGCACTTACTGATGAAGATCGAAGATGACAGTCTTCAGTATGGATTACACCTCAACATAAAGAAAACAAAAATCCTCACAACTGGGCCAATAAGCAGCATCATGATAAATGGAGAAAATATTAAAGTTGTCAACAATTTCATTTTACTTGGATCTACCATCAACACCCATGAAAGCAGCAGTCAAGAAATCAAATGACACATTGTGTTGGGAAAATCTGTTGCAAAAGATTTCTTTAAAGTATTAAAGGGAATATATATATGCAAATACATATGTATGTATGTATATATAAAACTTCACTATATATAATACACATATGTAATTTAATGTGTCTATATTTATATAATGTCACTATATATAATATGGAGACTTGGTGGCACAGTGGTTAATCAGCTGTTAACCGAAAGGTTGGCAGTTCCAGTCCACCAACCTCTCCTTGGAAACCCTATGGAGCAGTTCTAGTCTGTCTTATAGGGTCACTATGAGTTGGAATTGACTTGACAGCTATGGGTTTACATATACATACCAACCTTTTGGTTAGCAGCTGAGCTCTTAACCAGTGAGCCATCAGGGCTCCTTATACATATATATGTATATATAAAATGTGTGTCTATATATATGTGTATGTATATGTTTGTGTGTATATACATATATAACATAAATATAAAATACATATAATTTTGAAACAATAATTTCATTTCTCTGTCTTTATCTTAAAGAAATGTAAGGGCAAAGAGATGCATGAAAAATGATTTTCATTACAGCCTTGTATATAAGTGGGAAAAAGGTAATAAACAGAATGTCTCCTAATAGCAGATTTGCAAGTAAGTTATATTACATGCATACTTTCATACGAAGAAATGTTATGCCACCACCCAAAATTATGATGTAGAATTATTTTGATATTATGTCTACTAAAAAATATTTTATATGTAAAATAAATTACTTCCTCAAGAAGTCGTCCCTGATTCCTTAAATTAGGTAACATTCATTGCAATATGCCTAGCACGTTGGATTTTCTATATCATAATACAAATGCCTCTTGAAAATTATTGTTTAATATTTATCTCTACACCTAACTGTAAACCCCAGGAGGATAGGGACTGTCAACCTTGCTTATACCTACATTTCAGTTCTTGGAACTGAGTATATTAGATTCAGTTAAATCAATCTAACTTTAATAGCATATACTCATTTACGTAACATGTGTGCACATTTCTATATATAAACAGAGAGATGCTTGGAGTGATGCTCACTGAAATGTAAGGAAAGGGGTGGTAGGTTTAGGTGATTTTATTTTCTTCTTTATGCTCTTCTGTGGTGTATGAACCTTGAAAATGAGTATTATCCATTTCTACAAAACAGTTAAAATAATTTCATTACCTTTTACATAAGATTCTGTGTTTTGATGCTATTGATAATTGTGCTTTTCTCATAATAAAATGAATTTAGTATGATCCAACATACTGTCCTTTCTTACTCTCCTACACATGTAGACACTTGATATCAGACCAAAACAATGACACCAGGAAACAATAAGTCCTGCTAACTCACTCCTCCTCCTCTGTCTTGCTGCAGCCAGCTTGGCTTACGTGATTCTCTGAGTTGGCTGATAAGCCAAAGAGGGGGTGGGCAGACCACCAAGTGTTCTTTATTGAAATTATGCTGTCTTAAGATTCTACCAAAAACCCAACACAGAAGCTCTGCCTTTTTCTTATACCTGTTCTACAGTCTCTGCAAAAACGGAATTTAAGTAGCTTTATCAGTCAGGACAGTCTAGATTATGCTGCAGTAGCAATTCCAAAATCCCAGTGACCTGAAACCACAAAGATTTATTTCTCTTCTTCACTACACATCTCTTATGCATTGGTTAGGGCTCTTCTTTGCATTATCCTCACTCCAGGAGAAGAATGATGGCGAAACCTTTATCTGGAGAATTTTTTGCGCAGTAGAGAAGAGAGAGAAGTTGCATAATAGGCGCCAGATTTTAAAAATCCTGCCCAGAGGTAGCGTCATCTGACTAAAATTACTTGCCAAAGAACCGGAAATATTTGGTTAACAGCAGTAATAACTATCACAGTGGCGTACATACATACACACTCAAACTACCTTGGTCATGTTCATCATGCATTCATTAAAATAATTTTCTGAATGCTTACTACGTGGTTCAAGGCTATGCTATCTTTTAAAAATGTGAGGCTTGATAGAGCCACAGACTTTAATAGTACTTTTTCACATGCGGAGTCCCTGGGTGGTGCAAATGGTTAAGGTGCTAAGCTGCTAACTGAAAGATGGGAGGTCGGAGTCCGCTCAGAGGTGCCTCGAAAGAAAAGCCTGGTGATCTATTTCCAAAAAAATCAGCCATTGAAAACTCTTTGGAGCACAATTATAGTCTGACACACATGGGGACACCATGATTCAGAATCAACTCGACAGCAACTGGTTTGATTTTTGGTTATTGCATGTGAACAAAGAACTTCATACATCTTTTCAAAGTAATTTAAAACACTAGAAGCTTAAAACAGAGTTTTAAAAGAAACTTAAAAACAATTCTCACTAAAGTGCTACTAAAAAAGCAAAAAAAAAAAAAAGAAACCTCTGCTTTGTGTTTTCTTTAAAGTGCAACTGCCAAATGAACGGACCAAGGTGTTGGGCAAAGGGATCTGTCTTAGTCATCTAGTGCTGCTGTAACAGAAATACCACAAGTGGATGGCTTTAACAAAGAGAAATTTATTCTCTCACAGTCTAGTAGGCTACAAGTTCAAATTCAGGGCATCATCTTCAGGGGAAGGCTTTCTCTCTCTGTTGGCTCTGGAGGAAGTCTTTCTCATCAATCTTCCCCTGGTAGAGGAGCTTCTCAGGTGCAGGGACCTCAGGTCCAGAGGATGTGCTCTTCTCCCAGTGCTGCTTTCTTGGTGGTATGACTCCCCCCCCCCCGCCCCGCTTGCTTCCCTTTCCTTTTATCTCTTGCGAGATAAAAGGTAGTGCAGGCCACATCCAAGGGAAACTCCCTTTATATTGGATCAGGGATGTGACCAGGGTAAGGTGTTACTTTCCACCCTAATCCTCTTTAACATATCTAATCTTGCCCCATTAGCCACAGGCAGAGATTAGGATTTATAACACAGGAAAATTACAACAATCCCAAAATGGAGAACAACCACACAGTACTGGGAATCATGGCCTAACCAAGTTGACACATATTTTAGGGGACACAATGCAATCCATGACAGGATCTGAGTCATAATTACCATATTGAATGTAGAGAGCAACAAAATGCCAAGTGCCAAAAAGCCCATTTCAGGCAAATTTGTATAATGGGCAAAAGCTATGAAGTACTTCGTAGGGGACCACACACTCACACTTGAGCTGGGAACCAGCCTAAACATCCTTTGCTTGTCTGGAGAGTGAAATGGAGAAGGCAAGAACCACATAGTAATTGGAGTCTGAGGAACAAAAGCTAAAAGATGATCACACATTTTCTAGTAGGCTCCAGATCAGGCCCACATCATAGTCTTGGGTACACCTTGTCATGATCATTGCCTTGGGATGGAAGTCCCTTGGCAACAGTAAAGCAGCCACATTTTTAGCCTGTGAAAATTCCATTGCCTGGATGGAAACTTCTGCTGGGACAATGAACAAATCCCTGAATGTGGGTTGGTACAAATTTTCTGTTAGAAGCGTAGTGAGTAGGAGGCTTGGGTAGCACTATCTCTGGTAAGAAGTTTATCATTTTCTCAAGGGGATGTAATGAGATATATTGGATCAATTTATGATTATTTATGTACTTGATTACACGGCCAGTTCTATCCAACATTTATGCATTCCGTGAGAGACTGTGGTGGACGCCTTGTGGCACAGAAATGGGGGCTATATCCTGATTTTTCACCTCAACTTACTCAGTAGGTAAAGCTGCTCCCTTTCCACCATCAGCAACCTTGCATCTAGATTCACAAATGGTTGCATAGCTTCATGATTTGATAAGTATGAACAACTGTCATTTCTTAGGGACAGAATGTTCTTCTCTTTCAAACCACATGAGAATGAACTGCCAATGGCTGCTCTGGGCCCTTAAATGGGGACCGTAAGCCCTGTAATTACTATTCTGGATCACTGTCACCCACCCTCCATCTTGCCAAATTGAATAAAAGTCGCCTAATTTTTCTTCATTAAAATATGAACTGCCCCGGAAAAACTTGAAATTGTAGTTAAATGAAAACCAGTTAAAAAGCTGAGGCCAAAAATTGTTGGCAATCTTCATGCTGAATTATGCAGACTGCACATTGCAGGCAGCCTGGGGGTCCTGAGGCTGTCACAAATAACTGAATAACTGGGGCATGTGACTCTTTCTCCCCACAGGAAGGGACTCTGTCCAGTGGTCTGGGCCCTGGGCCATGGCTGAACCTTACCGCTGCTCCCAAGGAAAGCTCTCTGTTTCATCCACAGATGAAACTGCTATGATGTCGAGAATAAATGTTTACTAAATTAGTTTTTCTAAGCTTGAAATAGCCTGGCTCTTTGCAGGTCTGTGAACTATATCTTTATTCCTCAGAACTCACAAAGGTAAGGGCTGTTCTCAGTGACACTCCTCCCTCATGGTGCTCCTTCTCCCCTTCTTAGCACTCCCAGGTACCCCAAATTTATGTATTGTCATGGCTTCTCAGGTCCCTCCTCAGCTAATACCCACACTCTGTTCCCTTCCATCGTTTTTTCCACTTGTGTGCGCCTATGTCTTGGTCTCTAAGTGAACTGCCTGTGATGAGTTAAATCTTCATTAGGCATTAGGCATTATTCAAAGCTGGAAGTGCAAAGTGAGTAACCATTTATGCAAATGATCTATTTGTATTGAAACAAAGTCCTTTTTTGGAACTACCGAGCAATCTTAATCCTAAGTATATGCCCAGAAGACATGAGAGCAGGAATGCAAACAGAAACCTGTATGTACAACAATGTTCATTGCGGCTCTTTTCACAATAGCCGAAAGGTGGAAACAACCTAAATGTCCATCAACAGAGGAATGCATAAACAAAATGTGGTGTATACACACAGTGGAATACTACTTGGCCATAAAGAGAAATGAAGCCCTGATGCAGGCTGCTATATGAATGAATCGTGAAAATATCATACTGAATGAAATAAGTCAGCCACAGAAAGACAAATATCTTATGATCTCATTTATATGAAATAAGAAAATATATATAAATCAAAGATTATTACTGGTACCATGGATAGGAGTGAGGGGAAAAGGAGGAGTTTTTGCTTAGGGAGCATTGAGCTTATGTGAATAGTGATGGAATGATTTGGAAAAGGATAATGAGAATGGCTGCACAATTTGAAGAATGTTATCAATGTCACTGAATTGTACATGTGGGAATTGTTGAGATGGTGTGGTTTTGTTATGTATATTTTCACCACAATTTTTTTTTAAAAAGTTATTTGATAACTTTAATCCAAAAGAGTGACTAACAGTAAGAATTTTGAGTAAAGGAATGTGGTGACTTTTAGGCTTGGGACAGCACTGGATTGGAGGATCTTCCAATCAAATCACAAAGGTGGCTACTTTTCTTACCTACGGTTAAGGTTGAGATTGTGTACATCTGAGGCTGATGAAACAGAATTCTGCTGTTGTTCTCAGGCACTCTGATCCCCATCATAAGCATTCTTGCTCTTGTTTTATTTAGCTTTCATGCATCCTACTATACAGTGTCTCAAAATAGCCACTTGGGTCATATGACAAATCTTTCCTCATACGGACTACAGTGAAAGCGATTATAGTGTTACATAGTTTAAGAAAGAAATTAGGCATATCCTGAACTAATAAGGTCCAGGTGACCATCATATTATTTTGTTTTCCTGTCTACAAGCTATACTCTTTGGTCAGTATAATGCCAGGCCTAAGGCACCTGACTCCAGAATACACTGTCTTGATGTTTTCCAATAAAGATATAGGACAGTCTCTATTATACCTGGGGGATTGTTTTTCCCACTTATTTGCTTTAAAATGATTTGAGATGTTGTCATGGATTGAATTGTGTCCCTCCAAAATATCTGTTAACTTGGCTAGGTCATGATTCCCAGTATTGTATGATTGTCTACCATTTTGTCATCTGATGTGATTTCCTTAAGTGTTGTAAATTCTATCACTATGATTTCATAAAACGGATTAGCAGCAGTTATATTGATGAGGTCTACAAGTTTAGACAGTGTCTTAAGCCAATCTCTTTTGCGTATAAAAGAGAGAAGTGAGCAGAGAGACATGGGGGCCTCATACCATCAAGATAGCAGTGCCGGGAGCAGAGCATGTCCTTTGGATCTGAGGATCCTGAACTGAGATGCTCCCAGAACAAGGGAAGACTGATGACAAGGACATTCCTCCAGAGCTGACAGAGAGAGAAAGCCTTCCCTTGAATTCGGACTGGACTGTAAGAGAATAAACTTCTCTTTGTTAAAGCCATCCACTTGTAGTATTTGTATTATAGCAGCACTAGATGACAAAGACAGATGTAATACTTAGTCTTGGGACCAATTTAATATGAGGATCAAAATTATCATGCAGCAATATTAAAAAATCCATCGCCAGTGAGTCAATTCCAACTCATAGGAGCCCTATAGGACAGAGTAGAACTGCCCCATAGGGCTTCCAAGGAGCAGCTGGTGGATTCAAACTGCCAGCCTTTTGGTTAGCAGCCGGACTCTTAACCACTGCTCCACCAGGGCTCCAGCATTATAAAAGAACTTTAAAATTGCTTGGAGGTAAAATTTCAAGTTGCAAAGTATTATGTATAAAATGATTTCAATAATGTAAAAAATTACATGTATAAATTAAAAATTCCTAAAGATTAGCTATGATTATCATGGGATAGTGAGATTACAGGTGATTTAGATTTCTTAATATTAATTTCTATTTCCATGTGTTCCAGAACACACTTATGCTAAGGAAGAAAATAAATGTTGCTTAAAAATAAAAAGCACTGATTCTGGAGTTATGAGAGCTATTTTAGTCCTGGTTCCATTAAAAATGAGCTTTAAATATAAAATGGTTTGATTCTGATCAGGCTATTGGTGGGAGACAAGTGAGCCAATGGGTGCAAAAACCAAAACCTGTTGCTGTTGAGTCGATCCTGACTCACAAGCATCCTGTAGGACAGAGTAGAATTGCCCCATAGGGTTTCCAAGGAGTGGCTGGTAGATTCAAACTGTTGACCTTTTGTTAGCAGCCAAGCTCTTAACAACTACACCAACAGGGCTCCATGCGTGCAAAAGTACTATAAAAATATAAAGGGATCCTGGGGGGCTTCCAAGTATTTCCAAAGGCATATGGAGGCAAAGCCAGTGGTGATTCCTGTGCTTACCCAACTCCGGGTATCAGGGGCACATGGTCATTACTGGATCTCAGAGCAAAACAAGAGTCTTGTTGTTAGAATTAGACTGTAAGGCCAGAGCAGGAAAAGCAAGGTTTACTTGGGGCAGAATGTCTTGAGCTCACTTACTCTCTTCCTGCCCTTGACAGGGTTGGTCTCAGCCTGAAGCCAGGCTGAGCCTGCAAAAATGAGTTCTCAGCTATGAGACTAGAGAATTGTGTGAAAAAGGCAACCAGTAGGTCATTACAGATTTTTTTTTTTTAATGGGATGCTGGGGGCAGATTTAATAAAACACTTTTTAGCTTAAAAGGAGTCATACAGGCGATTTCAATAGTTATGTTTCAGGACATGGACCTGCCTTTGGTTTGTGTAATAATGAGCCATGCTGTGACAAATGTACCTTAGTAGTAGGCTTAGATAGTAGAATCCCAGTGGTAAGAGCCAGCATGAGAAGCAGGTATACAAATGAACCAGGGATCAAGCAAAGCAAGGGATCCACCTGGCAGTTTTTGTAATCCATAAAAAAAAAAAAAAATTACTGGTAGGAGGGAGTATGGAGTGTGAGGGTCAAGGAAAGAAAAACAAGCTGTAGAGCTCTAACTCATGAAGCAGATTGCCTAACATCCTGGCTTGAGAAGCAATGCAGTGATAGGCTGTTAAAACAACGGCTTCATAGGCAGACCTCAGCAAGTCTTCACCTAGACACAGTAAGGAAAATAAGCTGTTCGATTATTGGTTTATCTTGCTCCCCCATTAGTGGCTGCAATATCAAAGTCAAAGTGCATAAAGGGAAGGGAGTATGTTTCTTTAGACTCGTTTGTATGCAGAAAACAACAACAAACCAGTAAGATGTTCAAACTACTCCAAGCAAAGAAGATTTTCCAATAGGGAACTCCAGGGAAGACAAGACCAGGAGCCATAGTAAAGTAGGGCTTCATGGGGACTCTAACCAGAACTAAGGCAAAATGATCTCTTAATCACGACATCCATGTTTCCTTCTGTGCCTATTTCTTTCAATGTGCTTATCTCTTCATTATACTAACAAGCGTCTACGCTTATTCATAGTTTCTGGGTCCACAGATTTCAGTTCATGATTCTGCCTTAGCATGGCCACATGGGGTGTGGGTGGAACAGATTTGTTTAAAAGGAATGTGGCCAAGGCAGTCAATAACTGGAATAACTAGTATACAGTTTTTATTATTATTACTATTATTATTATTAAAAATTTCAACCTGCAATGGGAAAATCATTAAAGTCAGTAGAGTATAAACTCCATGAGGACAAGGATTAGTCCATCTTATTCACCACTGTCCATAGTGTCTAAAATAGTGTCCAATACTTAATAGCTAAATGATTAAATGAAGATTTTCAGAAAACCCTATGGAGCAGTTCTACTATGTAACACATGGGGTCGCCACGAATGGGAATGACTTGATGGCAACAACAATCTAATTGGAGAGATAAATCTTGCAGATATAACGGATTTATCAGTCATGGTCCTGAGGAAAGTAAATAGCCCACTTATTGGGATAATTGGGGAGGTTTAATGAAGAGATTATTTACAAAGAGTTGTTGTTAGGTGCCAACGAGTCAGTTCTGACTCATAGTGACCTTATGAACAACAGAATGAGACACTGCTCAGTCCTGCGCCATCCTCACAATCTTTTTTATGCTTGAGCTCATTGTTGCAGCCACTGTGTCAATCCATCTCACTGAGGGTCTTCCTCGTTTTTGCTGACCCTGTACTTTACCGAGTATGATGTCCTTCTCCAGGGACTGATCCCTCCTGATAGTGTATCCTAAGTATGTGAGCCGTAGTCTCCCCATCCTTGCTTTTAAGGAGGGTCCTGGTTTCACTTCTTCCAAGACAGATTTGTTCGTTCTTTTGGCAGTCCATTGTGTATTCAATATTCTTTGCCAACACAACAGTTCAAAGGCGTCAATTCTTCTTCAGTCTTCCTTATTCATTGTCCTGCTTTCACATGTATAGGAGGTGATAGAAACCACCATGGTTTGGGTCAGGTGCACCTTAGTCTTCAAGGTGACATTTTTGCTTTTTAATACTTTAAAGAGTTTTTTTGCAGCAGATTAGCCCAATGCAATGCGTCTTTTGATTTCCTGACTGCTACTCTATGGGTGTTGATTGTGGATCCAAGTAAAATGAAATCCTTGACAACTTCAATCTTTTCTCCGTTTATCAGGATGTTGCTATTGGTCCAGTTGTGAGGATTTTTGTTTTATGTTGAGGTGTAATCCATACTGAAGGTTGTAGTCTTTGATCTTCATCAGTAAGTGCTTATTCAGTCTGTACGCTGAGCAAATTCAAAAAGTTGGACTATATGAATCAGGATTGGAGGAAGACTCATTAACAACCTGCTATATGCAGATGACATAACCTTGCTTGCTGAAAGTGAAGTCGAGTTGATTCTGACTCCTAGCGACCCTATCGAACAGAGTAGAGCTGCCCCGTAGGGTTTCCAAGGCTGTAAATCTTTATGGAAACAGACTGCCATGTCTTTTTCCTGTGAATTTGAGCTGCCAACCTTTTGGATGACAGCTGAGCACTTAACTGCTGTGCCACCAGGGCTCCTTATGGCTCCTTTACAAAGAGTTAAAGGAAACAAGCAAGTGATGTGGTATCATCAGAGAATAGCAAGAGGAGAGATACTGCAATTTCTAGGTAAGGCAAGAAGGGGTAAGGGAGGAAGAATTTACTGAGAGGGAACTGTGAATGTGCAAAAGAGAGCTGCTGGACAGGAGTTGTAATCTTTGGTGGAATAAAAAACCTTAACCTCATTCACCTCCATCCTCAGATCTCTGTGTTAAATTTGACAAACTTAATTCCCATTTGCTGACTCCAACATGAAGATAAAAGGCAAGGGAGCCCAAGGCAGTTAAAAAGGTTACTCTTCTGGGGCTTAGAACAGGGTGGGAAAGGGTAAAGAGGACATCTGCAGAGGACATTGAAAATATTTTTCAAAGTGGGGGATAATGTGTTAGTAATATGGGTAGCACAAGCAGTTTGCAATCAGTTGCTAGCATAAAGGTTGGCAGTTCAAACTCACCCAGTAGCTCTGCAGAAGAAAGGCCTGGAGAGCTGCTTCCATATAGATTACAGAAAACACATGGAACAGCTCTACTATGTAACACACGGGGTCGCCATAAGTCGAAATCAACTCAACGGCAACCCCTTTTTTTTTTATGTGATTTTTATCTTTTCCACTTCATTACATATGATTGGAGCCATGGTGGGGCAGTGGTTAAAGTGCTTTGCTAACCAAAAGGTCAGTAGTTCGAACCCATCAGTCACTCAGTGGGAGAAAGATGTGACAGTCTGTATCCATAAAGATCACAGGCTTGTAAACCCTATGGGGCAGTTCTACTCTATCCTATAGGGTCACTGTAAGTCGGAATCAACTCGACAGCAGTGGGTTTCTTTTTTTTTGGTTGCATGTGGTTAATTCCTTTTCCAGCCAGAAAGAGACTGTTAAAGCAGAAAAGCAAACAGACATAGTCTGTCCTTCAGTTCCCAATCACAAAGTTGAAGGTAAGAATCAAGATGGTCAAATTCAGCAAACAAAGTATCAGACCTCCTCTGTCCCCAAAGGGCCAGCAAGAATAGGCACTTATTCCAGGTATGAGTTTGCCTTTCCTATACGTAGGGCTCAGCCAATACCACTTTGTCAGGCTTAAAGAATGTCTGATCCACAGATATTGTGTTCCACACAGCGTAGTATCTGATCAGGAAACCCAGTTTACAGTGAAGGAGGCATAGGTGTGGCCTGTGACCATGAGTTCCACTGGTCTTTTCATATGCTGTACCTCCTAGAAACTGCCAGTATCATACATCAATGGAATGGCCTGTTGAAGGTGCTGCTAATGGGCCAGCTTAGAAGTTAACGTCCAGAAAGGAAGGAGTACTATCCTTCAGGATGCAGAGCATACACAGAATAAGATATGGCACTGTCCCCATTAAGGATCCCTGGTGGCAGTAGTTAAGCACTAGGCTGCTAACTGAGAGATTGGTGGTTTCAACCCACCAGCCAGTCCACAGGAGAAAGATACGTCAGTCTGCTTCCATAAAGATTACAGCCTTGGAAACCCTATGGAGCAATTCTACTCTGTCTTATAGGGCTGCTATGAGTAGGAATTGACTTGACGGCAGTGGGTTTGGTATGTCCCCATTAGGAAGTATCTATGGGTCCAGAAACCAAGGGACCCTCACTTACCATCACTTTTAATAAGCTACTAGGGGACTTTGTGCTTCTTGTTCCCATAACTCTGGGTTCTGCAGGGTTAAATGTTCTGGTCCCCCAAAAAGGTGAAAACTACAGGTTTTGCTGGGCACTCTGGGTTTCCTGTGTCCAGGGACCAGCAGGCAACAGGAAAAGTCACTGTCTTGTCACGAGTAATTGACCCTAATCAGTAGGAGGAGGTAGAGTTGTTGTTACACAATGGGACAGGGTGGAATATGTGTGAAGCTCAGGTGACCCACTTGGGTGCCTTTTAGTATTCCCATATCCACTGTTAACTGTGAATGGACAAGTGCAACAAGCCAGTCTGAGAAGGATAGGGTTACCAGGACTCAGACCTCTCAGGAATGAAGGTTTGCATCATACCACCAAGTAAGCAGAGGTGGCAACTGAGAGTAAGGGGAATTTGAATGGATAGTGGAAGAGGAAGACAATGAGTACCAGCTATGACCCCAAGACCAACTGAAGCAATGGAGGGATACAGTTTGTTTGCTAACCTCCCTCTTCTAAGTTTCTTCTCAGAGCCCTGGAGGAGTTGCTCCTCCCCACATGTATGTGCAGAAGTAGATCTGCATGGCGCAAAGGATGGATTGTACCAGACATGTAGATGAGATACTCATATCCCACTTCAAGAAAGGACCTACTACTAGATTTTGAGTTGATATCATGTTACTTGTGGGGTGGACCCCATCCAATGACTGAACAAGGTGGTAGCACAAGGACCTAGCCATTTCAGACCAAAGCAGGACTTCTCTAGTGGGCAATATTTGGAAACTTTTGTCAGGTTTGCATTGTGATCTGACAATTCCCCTGCCCAATCCTGTTTGTTTCCTCCTTTTTGCTTTCATGAGTTTTACTCTCCAATAAATATTCTGTTTTCACTGGCAAATTTTTTTCAGAAGTAGATCACCAGGTCCTTCTACCTATTTTGTCTTAGTCTGAAATCTCCACTGAAACCTGTCTACCATGCGTGACCCTGCTAATATTTGAAATACCAGTGGCATAGCTTTCATCATCACAGTAACACACAAGCCACTATAGTACGACAAACTGACAGACAAGTGGTGACAGAAAAAATCTATGGAAGCAAAAGTAAAAAAAATCACACGACACATTGCATTGGGCAGATTTGTTGCAAATGACCTCTTTAAAATGTTAAAAAGCAAAGATATTTTGAGGACTAAGGTGAGCCTGACCCAAGCCAAGATGTTTTCAATGGCCTTATATGCATGCAAAACTGGACAATGAATAAGGAAGGCCAAAGAAGATTGATACCTTTGAATTATGGTGTTAGCGAAGAATATTGATTATACCATGGACTTCCAGAAGAATGAGCAAATCTGTCTTGGAAGAAGTATAGCCAGAATGCTCCTTAGAAGCCAGGATGGTGAGATTTCATCTCACTTACTTTGGACATGTTTTCAGGAGGGACCAACCCCTGGAGAAGGACATCGTGCTTGGTAGAAGATCAGCAAAAAAGAAGAAGACCCTCAACGAGATGGATTGACACAGTGGCTGCAACAATGGGCTCAAACATAGCAATGATTTTGAGAATGGCACAGGATCGGGCAGCATTTCGTTCTGTTGTACATAAGGTCACTATGAGTCAAAACCGACTCGTAGGCACCTAACAACGACAAAAACAACAATAATATTCTGTACTCCTAACTCCATTTCAATGTCTGTTTCCCAGAGAATCCAAAAGACAAGAAGGGCAGTGGGCTTGCTTCTGCTTTCTGATTTCATGCTTAAGCACCCATTAGATATCTGTAGGCCAACCACTCTCTTTTACTTCTCCACTCTTCTTGTGACTAGGTTTACAAGGCAAGCTTGCAATCTTATTGGGTAAATGGATTCAAAATCCATTTTGTAGACCCAGCTCCTGCCAAGGAAAGTCCCAAAGTGTAAATTGAGGAAATAGCAGGAAGCCACTTGAAGTTCCGCTTTTGTTTTCCAAGTTAGAGTTATGTACTTTGAGAGTTATTGGGCACTTACTACCATTGATAGAGTGGATACTTTGATACCCATTTGTTCTATGTTAATTATCATTTGATTATAAGGTAACATGGGATAAGTAATTGACATTCCAAACCTCCAAAGACAAGTTCAAACAAAATACTTTTCTTACCTCTTCTGTGGTGTGCTTTGGCTTAGGGACTTTAGATTAACTTGGGGTGAACTTAGGATCAAAAGTCCTTTTAGTAACCAGGAACAGTTGACATCTGGTTCCCTAATGAGAGATGTCTCATTGGCACAGTTTCATGCTTCATCCTGGGATTACTTAATGTTCTTGCTCTCTCTTTCTGCCCATTTTTCTCTTTCTCAACTAGCAAGAGAAACTCCAGTGGGAGAAAGTATTAAATTTTCTTTTCTGTCCAAAAGGTAAGAAACAATACTTTCTCTCTCACTGCCATGTTTATTTTCTCTTGAACAAAATAGTTTGCCCTCTTTATATCACTTTCCAGTTAATGTAGAAATTTTTCCTATTATACTTTCTCTAAAGTACTCATATATCATTCTGTACAAAATAGTTTAAATGCCTTTAAAATTGTGAGCACAAATTTTAAATGATTTCATGACCATATGGAAACTTGTGAAGGGATATTTGAAAGTCCAGACAGAGAGCATTCATTAGTCTACCCTCCCTCAAAGACTTTAATTATCCATATGCTTGAGTCACCAAATGCAAAATCTCTTTTCTCTCCATTTCTTTCATCTTCTGTCTCAATAGTCAGCACCATATCCCCCTTGGCCCTTCTGAAACATAGTGTGTGTGTGTGTGTGTGTGTGTGTGCTCACATACACACATGTGTATAAAGAGCTTTGCTTCTACATTCCAATCATCTGAAGAGCTTCTGCCTGGATCTTTTTCAGCATTAAAAGCAACAACAAACTTAAATCAGTCTCCAAAAAATAGAGAAAATATACAGAAGGTTGGGGTAGGTGGCCCCACTACGGAATATGCAGAGATAAAGTGTAAAGTTGAGCAAATTTTAATGAGTCTGACTACTCTAGGACTTGGTACCTAAATTAGTCAAGTATTTGCCTCTATTTTTGTTCACATGAAAAATAAAACAGGCTAAATGAAGGAAAACTTGTGAAAAAATCTATTAACTATAATCTTTTTATTTATTTTTATAATTAATAATATCAAAGTAACCTTGACTTACTAGCAAAGTGCAATATAAATTAACCATTTGTTTGGTTTCTTAAATGTAGCTTTTTTAATTTTTCCTTTCTAAACTATTTTATTGAACTATAACATACATATAGAAAATTGCACTATAACGTATGTACAGAAATACACAGAAACACATACATAGGAAGGGGTATGCCTCAAAGAATTTTCACAAAATGAACACCCCCCAGAAAGTTTCCTTGTGTGTGCTTCTAGTCACTATTTTCCTCCTCCAAGAGTAATCACTATCCTAATTTCCAACACCATAGATGAGTTTTGCCTCTTTTAATATTTTATATGGATAAAATGGCACTGTATATATATATGTACTTTCTCTGTTTATTTTTCAGTTCAACATTATGTTTGTGAACTCTGTCCCTGCTGTTGCATGCAGTATATAGTTTGTTTACATTGCTGTTGTGATGATAATGATGGTATATAATAATTTTATTCATTTATTTCCAAATTTTGGTTTTTACACTCTTGCACATGACTTTTGGTACATATATGGACTCAATATCAGAGCCCTGGTGGTCCAGTGCTTAAGCATCAGGCTGCTAACCAAAAGGTCAGCAGTTCAAATACACCAGCGGCTCCTTGGAAACCCTATAGGGCGGTTCTATGCTGTCCTGTAGGGTCACTATGAGTCAGAATCCACTCGACGGCAATGGGGTATGGACACAATGTTGGGTATATATCTAGGAATGGAATTGTATAATTTAGTATATGTATCAACTTTAGTAGATAATGAAAACAAGTTTTCCTGAGTAGTTGTTCCAGTTTACATTCTTACAATCAATAAAAGAGATTTTCAGTTGTTCCAAATATTAATATGTTAGTCATTCTGGTATGTAGTGGTATTTTGTTACAGTTTTAACTTGCATTTAAAACTTGATGACTGATAAGAATGCTTATTACTAACTGAAATTTCTTCTTTTGTGAAACTTTTATTCACTTAATTTTTTTTTTTTTTGCTTTGCAATATACTTGTCTATTTTTGTCCTCCTTTTATTAATTTTTTATTGTATTTTAGGTAAAGGTTTACAGAACAAATAGTTTCTCATTAAA
>NW_004444009.1:4115965-4117156 GCF_000243295.1 Trichechus manatus latirostris | reverse complement strand
ACATAGCCAAAGATACACCAATACAAAAATTTCTACATGCACAATTCAGTAACATCATTTACATTCTTCCAGTTGTGCTGCTATTCTCACTTTAGATGAAGTTTTACAGAACAAAATAGTTTCTCATTAAACAGTACATGTTGCCCTATGACAATGGTTAAAAACCCCACTACATGTCAACACTGTACTTACTCAACCTTGGGTTCCCTATCACCAGCTTCCTATCCCCTTCTACCTTCTAGTCCTTGTCCCTGGACTGCTGTGCCTCATTAGTCCCTTTTTGTTTTATGGGGCTGTCCAATCCCTGGCTGAATGGTGAACCTCAGAAGTGACTTCACCACTGAGCTAAAAGGGTGTCTGGGGGCTATACTCTCAGGGTTTCTCCAGTTTCTTTCAGGCCAGTAATTCTGGTCTTTTTTTGTGTGTGTTAGAATTTTGTTCTACATCCTTCTCTAGCTCTGTCCATAACCCTCTGTTGTGATCCTGGTCAGAGCAGTCAGTGGTGGTAGCCGGGCACCATCTAGCTGTACTAGACTGAGTCTGGTGGAGACCTTGGTAGTTGTAGTCCATTAGTCCTTTGGACTAATCTTTTCCTTGTAACCTGTTCTCTTCATTCTCCCTTGCTCCCGAAGGGGTGAGACCAGTGGAGTATCTCAGATACCTGCTCACAGGCTTTTAAGACCCCAGACGCTACTCACCAAGGTAGAATGCAGAACATTGTCTTTATAAACTGTGCTATGCCAGTTGAGCTAGATGTTCCCTGAGACCATGGTCCCCATAGCCCTCTGCCCAGCAATTCAGTCCCTCAGAGAGTTTGGAAGTGTCTATGGAGCTTCCATGACCATTCCTTGTACAAGTTGTGCTAGCTTCCCCAATACTGTGTGCTGTCTCACCATTCACCAAAGATACCACTTATCTATTGTATATTTAGTGTTGCCCCAACCCCTCCCATCCCTGGTAACCAACAAAGATTGTTACTTTTTGTGTGTAAACTTTTTCATGAGTTTTTACAATAGAGGTCTCATACAATATTTGAGATAGGCTTATTTCACTCAGCAAAATGTCTTCCAGCTTCATTCATGTTATGAGATGCTTCACAGATTCATCATTGCTCTTTATCTTTGCATAATACTCCATTGTGTGTATGTACCATAGTTTCTTTATCCATTCATCTGTTGATGGGCATCTGGG
>NW_004444009.1:4112691-4115258 GCF_000243295.1 Trichechus manatus latirostris | reverse complement strand
TAGTTTTTGTGTATGATGTGAGGTATGGGTCCTGTTTCATTTTTTTGTAGATGGATATCCAGTTTTGCCAGCACATTTGTTAAAAAGACTGTTTTTTCCCCATTTTATGGACTTTGGGCCCTTGTCAAAGATCAGGTGACCGTAGGTGGATAGATTTACCTCTGGGTTCTCAATTCTGTTCCATTGGTCAATGTATCTGTCATTGTACCAGTATCAGGTTGTTTTGACTACCGTCACTGTATAGTAGTTTCTGAGGTCAGGTAGTATGAGTCCTCCTACTTTATTCTTTTTCTTCAATAGTGCTTTACTTATTCGGGGCTTCTTTCCTTTCCATGTAAAGTTAATGATTAATGATTAGTTTTTCCATCTCTTTGAAGAATGTTGTTGGTATTTGGATCAGGATTGCATTGTATTTGTAAATTGCTTTTGCTAGAATTGTCATTTTCACAATGTTGAGTCTACCTATCCATGAGCGTGGTATGTTTTTGCATTAATGTAGATCCCTTGGGTTTCTTGCTGTAGTGTTTTGTAGTTTTCTTTGTATAGGTCTTTTACATCCCTGGTTAGATTTATTCCTAAGGATTTTATTTTTCAGGGGCTATTATAAATGGTATTCTTTTCCTGATTTCCTTTTCATCATTCTCTTTATTGGTGTATAGGAATCCAACTGATTTTTGTATGTTTTTCTTGTATCTTGCTACTCTGCTGAATCTTTCTATTGGTTCTAGTAGATTTCTCATAGAGTCTTTAGTGTTTTCTATGTATAGTATCATATAATCTGCAAACGGGGACAGTTTAACTTCTTCATTACCAATTTGGATGTCCTTTATTTCTTTTTCTTGCCTTATTGGTCTAGCTAGAACTTGCAGCACAATGTTATATAGGAGTGGTGATAAAGGGCATCCTTGTCTTGTTCCAATTGTCAAGGGGAATGTTTTCAGCCTCTCTCCATTAAAAATGATCTTGGCTTTTCTTTTTGCATAGATGCCCTTTTTTATGTTGAGAAATTTCCCTTCTATACTATTTTATTGACAGTTTTTATCAGGAATGTGTGTTGGACTTTGTTGAATGCCTTTTCTGTGTCAATTGAGATGATCCTGGGATTCTTTTCTTTCCTTTTATTTATGTGGTGGATTATGTTGATTGATTTTTTAATGATGAACCATCCTTGTATACCTGGTATGAATCCTAGTTGGTCGTGGTGTATTATTTTTTTGATATGATGCTGAATTCTATTGGCTAGAATTTTGTTGAGAATTTTTGCATCTATATTCATGAGAGACACTGGTCTGTAATTTTCTTTTTTTGTTGTGTCTTTGCCTGATTTTGGTATTAGGGTTATGCTGGATTCAAAGAATGAATTTGGGAGTGTTGCTTCCTTTTTGAAGTTCTGGAATAGTTTGACTAGTACTGGACTGGTTCAAGCTCTTCTGTGAATGTTTTGTAGAATTCTCCAGTGAAGCCATCTGGGCCAGGCCTTTTTTTTTGTTGGGATTTTTTTTTTTTTATTACCTTTTCAATCTCTTCTCTTGTTATAGGTCCTATTTTCAACATCACCTTGTTGTAGTTTGGGTAGGTAGTGTGTTTCTAGAAATTTATCCATTTCCTCTAGGTTTTCAAATTTGTTGGAGTATAGGTTTTCATAATATTCTGTTATAATCATTTTTATTTCAGTTGGGTGTGTTTTAGTGTTGCCCATTTCATTTCTTATCTGGGTTATTTGCATCCTCTCCTGTTTTTCATTTGTTAAACTGACCAGAGGTTTGTCAATTCTTTCAAAGAACTAACTTCTGGTTTCCTTGATTCTTCCTATTGTTTTTCTATTCTCTATTTCATTTATTTCTGCTCTGATCTTTATTATTTCCTTCCTTCTTGTGGCTGTGGGCTTTTTTTACTGTTCTCTTTCTATTTGTTTGAGTTGTGTAGTTAGTGTTATGGTTTTGTCCCTTTCTTCTTTTTTGATGTGTGCATCTATTGCTATAAATTGTCCTCTGAGGACTGCCTTTGTTGTGTCCCAAAGGTTTTGGTAGGATGTGTTTTCATTCTCATTTGATTCTAGGAATTTTTTGATTCCATCTCTGATTTCTTCAGTTACTCAGTGGTTTGTAAGCAGGGTGTTATTCAGTTTCCATGTAATTGATTTTTTTTCCTTGCTCTTTCTGTGAATTTCTACCTTGATGACACTGTGGTCAGAGAAGATACTTTGTATTATCTCAACGTTTTGGATCTTGTTGAGGATTGCTCTGTGGCCTAAGATGTGGTCTATTCTGGAGAAGGTTTCATGTGCAGTGGAAAAGAATGTGTACTTTACAGCTATTGGATGGAGTATTCTATATATGTCTATGAGGTCAGGTTGGCTGATTGTGCCCTTTAAGTCTTCTGTATCTTTGCTGAGTTTCTTTTTAGATGTTCTGTCCTTTACTGAGAGTGGTGTGTTGAAGTCTCCTATGATTATTGTGGAACTGCCAATTTCTCTTTTCAGTACTGTTAGAGATTTTTTTAATGTATTTTGGAGCCCTTTCATTGGGTGCATAGATGTTTATTATGGTTATGTCTTCATGATGGAT
>NW_004444009.1:4087053-4111305 GCF_000243295.1 Trichechus manatus latirostris | reverse complement strand
TGAAATCTTGTTGTTTATCTTTTGGATTTCTAATTGTTGTTTTTGTATAATTTCTAGTTGTGAATTTATTTTGGCATTTTGTTCCTGCGTTATTTTCCTGAATTCTTCCATTTTTTTGTCTGTATTTTCCATGAATGTGTCTGCCTTTTCTATGAATTTGTTTATTTTTTCCTCATTTTTGTCCACTTTTTGCTTCAACTCTTGGATAATTCTGAGTATTAGAGATTTAAATTCCCTATCAGGTAGTTCTAGTGCCTTTTCTTCTACTGTTAAGTCATCTGGTGTTTTATTTTGGACGCCTTCTGGAACCATCCTGTCCTGTTTTTGTAAATGCTTTGATATTGTCTGCTGTCTTCCAGGCATTCAGTAGTTATTTTTCTCATTTTTTGATTGTAGATTTTATTTGTTTCATCCTTTTTCCAAATTTTTTGGCAATGTCTGAGTAGGCAGGATGCTTATTCTTTGTTGTTTGCTCGTCCTTGGGCACAATACTTTTCCCTTCCTCCAACTGGCAGAGTCAGTCTCTCAGATATGGTACAGCAGGGCAGGTCTAGCTGAAGAGGAGTTGCTGCGATGGGTTTTTTGTGGCACTTACTACAGCCACCAGGGTGGAGTGGTAATCAGTGCAGGGCTGGTTCTGGTAGGCCACGCCTGTGCTGCTTGGTGGTGTGATGTTAAGCGCACAGTTCAGGTAGGCAGGATGGTGGCGGGGATTGTGATGTGTGGAGATAAGATGGGTATGGGAAAGAGAAAGGAGGAACAGGAGCCAAAAACATACAAACAAAAAGAGTGCTAGGGGAGTTTGCCATTGGAGTGGAGAGATGAGATACTATGAAATGGAGAAAAACAAAAACAGGAAGAAGAAGAAAGAAAAGAAAAGAATGAATAAAGAAAAATTAGAATGAAAAAAGAAAAGAAAAGCTTCCAGGGATCCCACCAGTGTGGCTATGGGGTCTGGGGAAATTATTCTCAGGTGTTGAAGTACAGCCTGACTAGAAGGCATAGAGGTGTCACTCAGCACCCAGTATTCAGGATACAGGAAGACAAGCAAGGTATAGAGAGACAAGAAACTGAGTAATGAAAAAAGACAAAAAGGGAAAAAGAGGGAAAAGAAAACAAAACATGTTAAAAAAAAGAACAAGAAAATACCCCCCAAAAAACAGAAAAAAAAAAACCCATGAAAAAAGAAATGCCATCAGGGATCCCTCTGCCCATCTGCGCAAGGTGAGGGGGTAGGTCCCAGGCTGCACAGTACTGCCCAGCTAGGACAGGCTCCCAATTCGAGAAAAGAAAAAGAAAACACACAGATAATTCCAAACAAACAAACAAAAAAGACCTGAGATCCCACCAGCATGGCAGCATGGACTGGGAAGCAGTTTCACATTAGAGCGGAGTTTCACAGCCTTTTAGGAAGAAGCAAAGATGGCGCATAGAGCCAGGTATTTGAGCGAAAGGTGGGGGAGGTGGTGAGAGGTAAGGGAGAAATTGAAAGAAGCTGAAAAAGCAACACTTGCAGCCAACAAATGGCACTCAGGGAGTCGGCCAGTGCAGGCGGGTGGAATCCAAGCAGCCAGTGCATCCCAGCCAAGAGACTGTGGCCTTGGGAAACAGAGGAGTCCAAGTGGGGGTGAAGAAGTGTTAGGGGTGGGAAAGCATATTTCACTGGTTACCGGTTATTCTGTCTCCTGTTGGAAGCTCCGTGAAGCTGCTTTCTTGTACCCCCTGTTCGCTGGTCTCTGATAGGAGTCCAAGATGGCCGACATGCTGCGTTAGCTGATAGGGATCCTCTACATGTATGTCTCCTCACTCTCTGTTCTCTGTCAGTTTCTCATTCCATCTGATGCTTGACTGAGTTCTTTATCTTTTCATTTGATGCTTAGGGTTTCAGGATTGCTGTTTTCTCTGTTTGGCTTAGTTTTTTGGATCTTTGCTGTGGAGGGACGGCGTAGCGCTTCTGCCTAGCGGGCCATGTTGCCGGAAGTCTGTCATTCACTTAATTTTTTAAAAAATGGATTGTACGTATGTCCATATAAAATCTTGTACGTGAATGTCCATATAAAATCTTGTACATGAATCATCAATCATAATAGCTAAAAGATGGAATCAATTTAAATGTCCATTAATGGGTGAATGGATAAACAAGTTGTGGTATATTCATACAGTGGAATATTATTCAGCCATAAAAAGAATGAAGTACTAATACATGCTACAATGGGATGAACCATGAAAATATTATGCTAAGTGAAAGAAGCCAGTCAGAAAAATCCACATATTATATAATTCCATTCCATTCAAAGTCCAGAATAGCAAAATCAATACAGACAGAAAGTAAATTAGTTCTGTCTTAGGGATAGGGAGAGGATGGGAAGATGGTGGTGGTGGGGGGGTCATAGCTAAATAAACTTAAATAAAAAGAATCATAACAGAAAACTATGAAAAATTGTACTCCAACAACTTGGAAAACATAGAGGAAATGGACAAATTTCTAGAAACACACTACCTACCTAAGCTAACACAAACTGAGGTAAAAATTTTGAACAGACTCATAACAAAAGAGGAAATTGAATGGGTCATAAAACTCCCAACAAAAAGAAATCCCTGGACCAGATGGCTTCACTGAGGAATTCTACCAAACATTCAGAGAAGAGTTGACACCAATTCTACTCAAACTATTCCAGAACATTGGAAAGGAAGGATACTCCTGAATTCATTCTATGAAGCCAACATAATACTGGTACCAAAGCCAGGCAAAGACATCACTAAAAAAGAAAACTATAAACCAGTATCTCTCATGAATCTAGATGCAAAAATTCTTGGTCATGGTGAATTATTTTTTTGATATGTTGCTGAATTCTCTGGGCTAGATTTTTGTTGAGGATTTTTGCATCAATGTTCATGAGGGATATTGGTCTGTAATTTTCTTTTTTTGTGGTGTCTTTACTTGGTTTTGGTATCAGGGTTATTCTGGCTTCATAGAATGAGTTTGGGAGTATTCCGTCCTTTTCTATGCTCTGAAATACTTTTAGAAGTAGTGGTGTTATCTCTTCTTTGAAAGTTTGGTAGAATTCTCCAGTGAAGCCATCCGGGCCAGGGGTTTTTTTTTGTTGGGAGTTTTTTAATTACCTTTTCAATCTCTTCTTTTGTTATGGGTTTATTTAGTTGTTCTACCTCTGTTTGTGTTAATTTAGGTAGGTAGTGAGTTTCTAGAAATTTGTCCATTTCCTCTAGGTTTTCAAATTTATCAGAGTACAGTTTTTCATAGTAATCTGTTATGATTGTTTTAATTTCAGTTGGATCTGTTGTGATATCACCCATCTCATTTTTTATACGGGTTATCCGCTTCCTCTCCTGTTTTTCTTCTGTCAGTTTGGCCAATGGTTTATCAATTTTGTTGATCTTTTCAAAGAACCAGATTTTCAACTTGTTAACACTTTTAATTGTTTTTATATTATCTATTTCACTTAATTCTGCATTAATTCTTATTATTTCCTTCCTTCTGGTGCCTGTGGGCTTCTTTTGCTGCTCTCTTTCTACTTGTTCCAGTTGTAGGGTTAATGTTTTGATTATGGTTCTTTCTTCTTTTTGGATGTGTGCGTTTATTGCTATAAACTGACCTCTGAGCACTGCTTTCGCTGTGTCCCAAAGGTTCTGGTAGGATGTGTTTTCATTTTCATTTGATTCTATGATTTTTTTTTTATTCCATCCTTAATTTCTTCTATAACCCAGTAGTTTTTGACCAAGGTGTTGTTCATTTACAATGTGTTTGATTTTTTTCCCTTCCTTTTTCTGTTGTTGATTTCTACTTTTATGGCTTTATGAGCAGAAAAGAAGCCTTGTAATATTTCAATGCTTTGGATTTTGTTAAGGCTTGCTTTATGGCCTAATATGTTGTCTATTCTGGAGAATGTTCCATGGGCATTGGAAAAGAAGGTATACTTGGCTGCTGTTGGGTGCAGTGTTCGGTGTATGTCTTATGAGATCATGTTGGTTGATTGTAGCTTTTAGCTCTTCCGTGTCTTTGTTGAGCTTCTTTCTGGATGTTCTGTCCTTCACCAAAAGTGGCGTGTTGAAGTCTCCTACTACTATAGTGGAGCTATCTCTCTTTTCAGTGCTGTTAGAGTTTGTTTTATGTATTTTGGATCCCTGTCATTGGGTGTGTAAATATTTATTGTAGTTATGCCCTCCTGGTGTAATGACCTTTTAATCATTATATAGTGCCCTTCCTTATCCTTTGTGGTGAATTTTACTTTAAAGTCTATTTTGTCAGCTATTAATACTGCCGCTCCTGTTCTTTTCTGAGTGTTGTTTGCATGATATATTTTTCTTCCATCCTTTGAGTTTTACCCTGTTGGTGTCTTTAAGTCTAAGGTCCGTCTCTTGTTAGGCAGCATACTTTTTTTGTAGAGTCTGCCACTCTCTATCTCTTTATTGATGCAGGAAGTCCGTTTACATTCAGGGTAATTATTGACAGGTATGAGTTTAGTCCTGTCATCCTCATGTCTCTTTCTGTATGCTGTTCACAGTTTCTTTGTTCCCCTTAATTTTCTGTGCTGAGTCATTTTTCTTTATTTTTTTCATCTCTTTCATTGTATATTTTGTGTTTGCTGGGTCTTTACGTTTTTCTACTTTTTTATTTTGATTTGTAGGATTGTTAGATTCCTTTGTGGTTAGCTTAATATTTACCCCTATTTTTCTAAGTTTATACCAGTCTTTTATTTATATCACCTTGACTTCCCTTCCATATGAAAAATCAATGTCTACATTTTTTAAGTCCCTCTTTTTTAATGTTGTCCTTTTTTACATATTGACATCTCTGTTCCCCTATTTTCAATGTTTTAGCTTTGATGTATTTTTGACTTCCCTATCTGAGTCAATATCTGGTTGCTCTGTGCTGTGTTCTAGTCTTGCATTGTTATCTGATGTTATCGATTATCTAACCGTAAGACTCCCTTTAGTATTTCTTGTAATTTTGGTTTGGTTTTTACAAATTCCCTAAACTTATATTTATCTGGAAATGACCTAATTTCTCCATCATATTTGAGAGACAGTTTTGCTGGATATATAATTCTTGGCTGGCAGTTCTTTTCCTTCAAGGCTTTATAATTGTCATCCCATTGCCTTCTTGCCTGCATGGTTTCCCTGAATAGTCAGAGGTTATTCTAATTGACTCTCCTTTGTAGATGACTTTTCTTTTATCCCTAGCTACTCTTAAAATTCTCTATCTTTGGTTTTGGTAAGTTTGATTATAATATGTCTTTGTGACTTTCTTTTGGGATCTACCTTACGTAGGGTTCGATGAGCATCTGGGATAGATATCTTCTCATTTTTCATGATATCAGGGAAGTTTTCTGTCAAGAAATCGTCAACAATTTTCTGTGTATTTTCTGTTATCCCCCTCTGTTCTGGTACTCCAATCATTCTTAGGTTGTTTCTCTTGATAGAGTCCCAGATAACTCTTAGAGTTTCTTCATTCTTTTTAACTCTTTTATCTGATTTTTCCTCAACTAAGTTGGCGTCAACTGCTTTATCTTCAATGTCACTAATTCTAGCTTCTACTGCCTCAATTTTGCTCCTATGACTTTCTACTGAGTTGTCTAATTCCGAAATTTTATTGTTAATCTTCTGGATTTCTGATTGCTGTCTCTCTGGATTCTTGCAGCCTATTAAATTTGTAATTATGTCCTTGAATAACTTTTTTAAGTTCTGCTACTACTTTGTGTGTTCTTTGGCAGTTTCTGCATTTTATGAAATTTCCTTTCTAATTTCTAGAAGAGTTCTGTATATTAATCGTTTGTATTCTGCCTCTGGTAATTCGAAGAAATTCTCTTCCTTCAGAGAATTTATTGATTCTTTATTTTGAGAGCTTGCTGAAGCCATCATGGATTGCCTCTTTATGTGATTTGATAGTGCATGCTGTCTCTGAGCCATCAATAAGTTATTATAATTTTATTTTATATTTGTTTAGTGAGTCCTCACTTCTTGTTTTGTTTTGTTTTGATATGCCCCAATAGGCTGTTTGTGTGTGCTAGTTTGATTATTGGTGACTTTGAAGCTCTAACGTCCTGTTACCAGGTAGTTAGTTCCGTAACTAAGTATGTGCACACAGGAGTCTGTTAAATTTTCTTGTATGGGTTCAGCTCAGGTGTCCAGGCAGTTGGTCACCAAGTTTGTGGTGCAGGCTCTCACATACAGTCTTAGGGAGGCATGGGTGATTGGTGTAGGCACAGGTATCTGGCTGCAGTAGGGGGTCACACGCTGAGCCCTGCAGGGGGCCGACAGCTGCCCCCGAGAGTCTGAAAGGAAAGTGTGTCCCTATTCCCTAGGGCGAGTAAGTAGGTGAGTTTTGCAGCCAGACAATGAGCACCCCAGTCTGTTGGGTATAAAGACTGGAGGGCACCACTTATTTTTGGATTCCTGTAGCAGGTAACTAGGTGGCATAGGTGAAGCCACCAGTCCTTAAACCCCTGGTGTGGATCGGTAAATGTGCCTGCTTAAAGGGCAGGGCTGTGTCGAGGGTTATAAATCTGCCACTTCACAGCTGAAACAGTTGAAGTTAGACTTCAGATGTTTACCCTGCTGTACTGTAGTAGTGAAGGCTAACCCTGTTGAGTTGGGTCCCCACAAGTCTATACAGGGGTAAAAGGCACTCAAAGTCTGCAGGCCCCTTATGTCTGTGCCTAGCAAGGGAGCTGTGCCAACCCTTAGTACCTGGCTTAGGGGAGCCAGTAGCTTATTTGTTCCCTCTCCAAGGCCAGGAGCATGGGTCAGGGCACCTTTTGGGATCTACTTCCGGCCCAGGGGAGTCAGACTTTGGAAGGCTGTACTGGTGCAGAATGGGGAGGGAGGAGGTAAAAGGGAGACAGTTTTTTCCCAAAGCGGCTTTTTTTTTTTTTTTAAATCCCCGTGAAAGGCCACGTACATGTACTTATCTTTAGCCACTTGGGAGCTGCTTTTCACTGGTTGGGAGTATCCAAGCAGAAACTCTGCTGCCATGCCTCCCCAGTGCATGCGTGCAGCTGTTTGCCTGCTTCAATGCCTACCTCGGAGCCACTCAGGGCTGGAGAGCTGGAGCCGAGATCGGACTGGCACTTCTCACTTCTTCAGAACCATCTCCCTCTCCCCCCGCCACTCAGTCCTATTCCTCAACTTTGCCTTGTTCAGGGCACCTAAATATTCATACACAATCAAATCACTTGTGTTTCCAGGTCTTTGTTGTAAGAGGGATATAGGAAGCTGTCTGACTACACCACCATCTTGGCTCAGCTTCCATACGCAAAAATTCTCAACAAAATTCTAGCCAGTAGAATTCAACAGCATATCAAAATAATACATCACGTACAAGTGGGATTAATACCACTCATGCAGGGATGGTCCAACTTTAGAAAATCTATCATTGTAACCCACAACATAAATAAAACAAAGGAAAAGAATCACATGATCATCTCAATCAATGCAGAAAAGGCATTTGATAAAGTGCAACACCCATTCCTGATGAAAACTTTCAATAAAACAGGAATAGAGGGGAAATTTCTCAACATGATAAAGGGCATCTATACAAAACCAGGAGCCCTAGTGGTGCAGTGGTTAAGTGTTTGACTGCTAATGAAAATGTCGCCAGTTCAAATCCACCAGCCGCTCCTTAGAAACCCTATAGGGCAGTTATACTCTGTCCTGTTGGGTTGCTACAAGTCGATGGCAGTGGGTTTGGTGGGTTTTTTTTTTTTTTTGGTATACAAAACCAACAGTCAACATTATCCTCAGTGGAGAGAGTCTGAAAGCATTCCCCTTGAGAACTGGAACCAGACAAGCATACCTTTATCACCACTCTTACTCAACATTGTGTTGGAAGTTCGAGTGAGAGCAATAAGGCAAGAAAAGAAGATAAAGTGCATCTAAATTGGTAAGGAAGAAGTAAACTATCCCTATTCACAGATGATATGATTTTACACATAGAAAATCCTAAAGATTCCACAAGAAAGTTAGTGGAACTAATAGAAAGATTCAGCAAAGTGGCAGGAAACAAGATCAACATACAAAAATCAGCTGGATTCTCCTACATCAACAAAGAGAACTTTGAAAAGGAAATCAGGAAAACAATACCATTTACAATAGCCCTCCAAAAGCTAAAATATTTAATAATAAATCCAACCAGGAATGTAAATGATTTACACAAAGAAAATTACAAAATATTACTGCAAGAAAACAAAAGAGACATACATAAACAGAAAAAAAAAAAAAATACCATGCTCTTGGTAAGGAAGAATTAACATTGTGAAAATGTCAAACTACCCAATGTGATATATAGATATAATGAGATCCTGATCCAAATCCCAACATCATTGTTCAAAGAGATAGAAAAACTAATCACTAGCTTTATATGAAAAAGAAAGAGTCCCCATATAAGTAAAGTATTATTAAAGAAGAAGAACAAAGTAGGAGGCCTCACACTACCTGATCTCAGAAACTACTTTGCAGCGCCAGTGCTCAAAACTGCCTAGTACTTGTACAACAATAGACACATAGACCAATGGAACAGAATCGAGAACCCAGAAGTAAATTCATCCGCCTATGGACAGCTCATCTTAGACAAAAGACCAAAATCTATTAAATGGGGAAGAGACAGTCTCTTCAACAAGTGGTGCTGGCAATACTGAATATCTATCTGTAGAAAAATTAAACAGGACCCATACCTCACACCATACACAAAAACTAACTCAAAATGGATCGAAGACCTAAATATAGAACCTAAAACTATAAAAATAATGGAGGAAAAATTAGGGACAACACTAGGGACCCTAATAGTTGGTATAAATAGAATACCAAACATAACTAAAAATATGCAAACCACAGAAGATGAACTAGATAAATGGGACCTCCTAAATATTAAACACTTATGCCAACCAAAGACTTCTCCAAAAGTGTAAAAAAAGAACCTACGGATTGGGAAAAGTTTTTTGGCTATGACATACCCAAAAAAGGTCTAATCTCTAAAATTCATAGAAAACTTCAACACCTCAACAAAAAATACAAACAATCCAATTAAAAAATGGCCAAAGGATATGAACAGACCACCAAAGAAGACATTCAGACTGCTAACAAACATATAAAGAAATGCTCATGATTATTACCCATTAGAGAGATTCAAATAAAAATGACAATGAGATGTCATCTCACCACAACATTACTGATACTAATCAAAAAAACAGAAAATAACAAATGTTAGTGAGGGTGTATGGAGATCTTATATACTGCTGGTGAGAATGTAAAATGGTACAACCACTATGGAAAATGATATGTCGCTTCCTCAAAAAGGTAGAAATAGAAATACCATATGATCCAGCAATCCCACTCTTAGGCATGTATCCTAGAGAAATAAGAGCCATCACATGAAGAGACATATGCACACCCATGTTCATTGCAGCATTATACACAATACACAATAACAAAAAGGTAGAAACAACTACGTGCTTATCAACAGATGAATGGATTAACAAACTGTGGTACATACACCCAATGGAATACTATGCAACAATAAAGAATAATGATGAATCTGTGAAACATTTCACAATATGGATACATTTGGAGGACATTATGCTGAGTGAACGAAGTCAGTCACAAAAGGATAAATATAGTATGAGACCACTATTATAAAGTAAAAAAATAAAGATTTGCTGTTGTTGTTATTGTTAGCTGCTGTCGAGTTGGTTCCAACTCATAGTGACTCTGTGTACAACAGAATGAAACGTTGCCAGTTCCTGCGCCATTCTCATGATCTTTGTAATACTTGAGCCCATTGTTGCAGCCACTGTGTCTATCAATCTCATTGATGGTCTTCCTCTTTTTCGACAACCCTCTACTTTAACAAGGGTGATGTACTTCTCCATGGACTGATCCCTCCTGATAACATGTCCAAAGTATGTGAGACTTAGTCTTGCCATTCTTGCTTCTAAGGAGCATTCTGGCTGTACTTCTAAACAAAGGTTTACACACACACACACACACACACACACACACACACACACACAATTATTTGATGGTTACCAGAAAGGGAAGGGGAGGGAGAGAAAATTATCAAATCAATAGTAGACACATGTTAATATTGGTGAAGGTTCAGAAAGGCAATACATAATATGAGAGAAGTCAGCACAACATGACCAAGGCAAGAGGGGACACTGAGAAGAACACAGGAATAAAGGGCAACTATGGTAACTACTATAGCATAGACAACCCTGCAAACAATAGTATTAACAAACAATAATGTATGAATGGATACATAGATACATATGCCAAGACATGTGGGAGAGTATAAGAGAGCACACCTACTGCAGATACAGGCTTGGTGATGGATATTTTTAAATACATGACTGCAGGTGCTCCTCATATATTAATATAGAGAAGAGAGCACACAAGTGACACAGTCAGGGAAACTTCTTAGATATAACCAAACACCTCACAGGATGAAGTTCCTAGGGTCGAAGGCAAAGGACCATACATTGGGGGGACTTCCATGTCAATTGGCACAACATAGTTTATAAAGGCAGTGTTCTATATCTTACTTTGGTGAGTAGCATCTGGGGTCTTGAAAGCTTGCAAGTGGCAATCTAAGACACAACTATTGGTCTCTTTCAGTTTGGAGCAAAGGAGACTGAAAAAAAACTTAATACTCAAGGAAACAATGAGTTCAAATTACTAATGGACTACATAAACCACAGCCTACATGACCCTGAAACCACAACTAGATGGTGCCTACCTACCACTACCTACTGCTCTGACTGGGATAACAACAGAGGGTCCCCAGCAGAGTGGGAGAAAAATGTAAAACAAAAAACCAAATTCACAAAAGAGACCAGACTTACTTGACTGACAGAGACTGGAGGATCCCCAGAGACTACGGCCATAAGACACCCTTCTGACCTGGAACTGAAGCCATTCCCAGAGACCACCTTCCAGCCAAACAATAGACAAGCCCATAAAATAAAAAATAACACCAGAGAGGAACGTGCTCCTTAGAACAATCAATTATAAGAGATCAAAATGGCAATATTTGCCCAAAAGCAAAGATAAGAATGCAGGAAGGGGTAGAAAATCAGGACTAAAGGAAATGGGGATCCCTGATCAGAAATGGAAGAGTGCTGACACATTGTGGAGAATGAAGCTGAGGCCAGGAAGGGGGAATGTAAATAAAAACCAAAATAAGATATGACTACATACTCACTGTTGTTGTTATTGTTGTTAGTTGCCCTTGAGTAGGCTTCAACTCATAGTGAACTTATGTATAACAGAACAAAACGTCGCCGGGTCCTGTGCCATCTTCATGATCTTTGGTATGTTTGAGCCCGTTAATTCAACTACTGTGTCATTCCATCTCATGGAGGGTTTCCCTCATTTTCACTGGCCCTGTACCAAACATGATGTCCTCTTCTAGTGTTTGGTCATTCCTGATGACGTGTTCAAAGTAAGCAAGTTGAAGTCTCACTGTCCGGGTTTCTAAGGAACATTCTGGTTGTATTTCTTCTAAGACTGCTTTGTTTGTTTTTCTTTGCCAACACCACAGTTAGAATGCATCATTTCTTGTGTCTTCCCTTGTCATCATCCAGCTTTCACATGCATATGAAGCTATTGAAAAGACCATGACTTGGGTCAGGTGCACCTTAGTCATCAAAGTGCCATCTTTGATTTTTAAAACTTTAAAGAGGTCTTTTATTTGCCCAGTACAATACATCATTTGATTTCTGGACTGCTACTTCCATGGACATTGATTGTTCATACAACTAGAATGAAATCATTGACAACTTCAATTTCTTCTGTTTATCATGATGTTGTTTATTGGTCCATTTGTAAGGATTTTTGTTTTCCTCACATTCAGGTATAATCCATACTGAAGGCTGCAGTCTTTGACTTTTATCACCAAGTGTTTCAAGTCATCTTTTCACAAGCAAGGTTGTGTCATCTGCATCTCACATATTGTTAATGAGTCTTCTTTCAATCCTGATGCCACATTTTCCTTCACTAGAAGGGCTAAATTGAAAAAGACTTAAAACACCAAATGTTGGAGGGTCTGTGGAACAACGAGAACTTTTATACATTGCTGAAGGTAACAAAGCAATGCTGCAATCATTTTGGAAAAAGATCTGGTAGTTTCTTATGTAACTAAACATACACCTACCCTATAACCCAGCAATTTTATTTCTAGGTATTTATCCAAATGAAATAAAAACACATGCCCACAAAAAGCCTTGTACAAGAATATCATAGCAGCTTTATTCATAATAGCTAACTGGAAACAACCCAAATGTCCATCAACAGGATAATATATAAACAAACTGTGGTATATTCATTCACTGGAATATTACTCAACAGTAAAAACACAAGGAACTAGTTCATGCAGTAAAATGACTGAATCTCAAAACCATCATACTGAAAGAAAGAAATCGAAGAGCACATACCGTATGATTTTAATTTGTATGAAACTATAGAAAAGAAAAAAACGAGTATATGGTGAAAGAAATCAGAAGCGTGGTTGTCCCAGGCAAGGCAGAATTGACAGGGTAGGGTAGAAAGGAACTTTCTAGGGTTATTGAAATGTTCCATCATTTGATAGCAGAGTAGGTTATAAGGGTATATGCATTTGCCAATACTTACTTAAACTCATGATTTAAGAAATGTGCATTTCACTTGGTGTTCACTAAACCTTAAAAAAGAGTGAAAAAAAACTATCACTTGATTGTGGGTTTTATGCCTTTTTTTTATTTTTAGTATTCATGCTATATTTTTGAGGTTATGATTTCCAAAACCAAAACCAAACCCATTGCCGTTGAATCAATTCTGACTCATAGTGACCATATAGGACAGAGTAGAAATGCCCCATAGGGTTTCCAAGAAGTGGCTGGTGGATTTGAACTACAAGACAGACCTTTAAAAGACAATACAAAAAATTGTCTTTTTAAGATCTGTCTTGTAAAGAAAATATAGTTATATATATATAAACTTCAATCTAATAATCATAATCTTTTAATGGGGAGGATTTGGCCTGTTTGTACTTGATGTAATTACTGATATATTTGGGTTTCAATCTATTACTTTACCATATGTTTTCTACTAATTTTATCTCTTCTGTGTTCCTGTTTCGCTTTTATTGTCTTTTGTATGAATAATTTTTATTCTTACATTTTCTCTTCTATAATATTGCTAATAAAAATTCTACCATTGTCCTCTTTCTTTTATTTTTAATTATCCTTTTTGTGTGATGAATCACTTCAAGCATATAGATGGTAGGTGAATCCATCTAACAACTTTCCAGAATCTTAGTATTTTGTTATACATTTGTTTTAAATCTTTATTTTGAATTTTTAAAATGTATACACAGTTGAAACGTCCTGTGTTAACTCTCTTCTTAACTATTGCTGTGATGCAGTTCATATGAAAAATAACATGGAAATGAAATAATTTGGGAGAGAATCACTCTAACAAAGAAGAATTATTTCAAATGTCATACATTTTCCAGGAGAGATCATTGTCTCTTTCTTTTCTTAGTGATGAGGATTACATTTTTTACAAATTATAAGAGCTATTTCTCTCTATGAATGTGCTTTGTTTAGACATATCTCCCTAGCCCTGGTGGCACTGTAGTTAAGAGCTCGGCTGCTAACCAAAAGGTCAGCAGTTTGAATCCACCAGCTGCTCCTTGGAAACCCTATGGGGTAGTTCTACTCTGTTCTATAGAGTCGCTATGAGTCAGAATCGATTCAACGACAACGGGTTTGATCTGGTTTTTTGGTTAAGGAAGGCAACAGAGGATAGTTGTTTAAGTTTTTGACATAGACGACCATAACACTAGTGCTAGGTGCTTTTCACTTCATGCTTTCATCTTGTTGAGTCTCACTACTCCGCTTTAATTATTTCCAACTCCCTAGATCTCGAGAGATACAACTGTTTTCCTATCAAAGAGACTGCTTTAAAAAGGAATACAGATCGTGCCATAAATAATACAAAAATTTGGTCCTCTTGTACAGGAATTTTCCATTTCCAAAGCCCCTTTGCCTATATAATCTTATTAAACAATTGAAGACAATCCTGTGAGGTAGACTGGGTGGATTTTATTCTTCTCGTTTTACAGATGAGGAAACTGAGTTTCATAAAATTTCTTCCTTAAGATCACAAGGCCAGTAAAGGAGGTAATTGCATCTGAAAGAAAATTCTCTAAAGTTCTTTCCACCGACTAAATTTTAAGAAGTAGACTTGGAAGAAGTGGACAAGGTGTGCTTTCCATGCTTTCAGCATAAAACTAACTACAAACCTCTCCCAAGTCCAAGGCCTGACACCCTTCTAATGCCCTCCCATAGCTGACACCTGCTCCCACCTCTGCAGCACTCCTCTATGCTTGTTCTTTTTAACACCAGCGCTCAATACTGCATACTTTTTTGGTACTCACCAGTGCTTACTATCTCAGTTTCCCATTACCTTGAGGTTCCCTCTTTTGCTAAGAGATAGAACCTAACTTTATAAACCTGTTCAACTAATTTGTAGTTGTGAGTCTTTCTGTTACCACTCTATGTCCAAAGCAGTAGAGACATCACTAACCAAGTCAGTGATCATGATGGTAGACACTTCAGTGTTCAAATTACAGATGAACATGAACACAGGTTCAAGACTATTGGGTGGCTAAAACCAAACCAAATTCATTGCTGTGGAGTCGATTCTGACCCCATATGTTACAGAGTAGAACTGCTCCATAGGGTTTTCTTAGCTATAAACTTTATGGAAGCTGATCACATGGTGCTTCTTCTGCAGCACATCTGGGTGAGTTCAAACCACCAACCTTTAGGTGGTTTGCACCATTCGGGACATATTGGGTGACAGACCCATTATAAAGACATATATTAATTGTATGTTCAGTGAACTTGGAGCCCCAAGGAAATGGAAACCAAGTTTCTCCTTCCGCACATCTTGTATGACTCCCTATACTCTAGGCTTTTTGAAAAGTTGAATGCAGACTGAATGGAGTCTATTTGATGATGCTGACCTCTCATTATTTTCAAATTCCCAAAACCTCAAGAGAACAGCCTCATTGCCATCCTGGGAAAGATATCACATCTTATTGTTTTTCCAGCTCCTAGTTCTACAGGTGATAAAAGATCCCTAGTTACTCTCATAAAAAAATTGAGGCTCTTTCCACTCTTCTGCTTCAAATCCATGTCTCTGGAGGTATCATTTAAATCCCTGATTAAAAAAAAAAAACAAAAAACTGCTCAAGAGAAAAAAATTAAAAGGAAAACCAAACGAAAAGTGTAAATGAATCTTTGGCTATGAACGGAAACACTTTCTGACCAAGAGTAAATTAGAAAACCAAGACTATGAATTCTATCTAATGAATAAGCATAATTGCTTCTTTGACAATTAGCTCTGAATCAGCTATTCTTTGGTGTTAAATGTTCCATTTCATACTATGACTATAAACTAGAGTCAATCTGATGTTTCTTCTCCCAAAAGTTTTCTTATGCCTCAGCCTCAACCTTTGCCTTGTTTTTTGTCCCATCCTGTTTCCCTACTCTTCCATTCTTCTGACTGTGAATTTCTCTTGGTAGGCTGTTTTCTATCTGGTCAGATATTGCTAAAGGCCCAAGAGACTGATGTAGCTCTGACCAGTGTTGATGGATTGAATAACGTCACTAATCATTAAGTGCAAGTTATACCAGACAAAAGAGGAAGGGAGTTGAGATGGGGCAGAGGCCCTTGAGGAGCGGGTAGTTTTCTGACTCTTTAACTTGGCAGATTTCTGACAAAAATAGCTGTATGTAAGACATGGGTGCTGATTGAATACATTAATTGCTGTCGTCAGGATTTTAGATGCATGTGAAAGTTGCTGGCATATAGAATTACTGGAGAACTCTTTTCCTAAGAAGAAAAGGTAAGCACTGATTGGAATGGTGCATGAAAGTCAGATCTCAGGCTGGTGCAGGACACCCTAAGACGATAATGCCCATTGTATCTTAACTTCTCTACCTATACCACAAACTCTGGCTCCTTCATTATCCTGTCTTGGGAGAGCACAGTCAGTGTGCTTGCCTTCTCACCTCTTTATTGTCTGTCTGACCTGCTGACTAAGGATCGCATCTTTTAGTACCATGTAACAATAAAATAACCATGATTTAAAAATTCAATGCTTTGTAATTTTGCAAAATGATAAACTGTTAAGTTTTTAAATCATGAGTTTCCACCTTGTTATCCACCCACTCCAGGTTAACTGATTAAATACCGTTGGATTTTCTATAAAAATTTAAGTAGATTTTCCTAACTTTTTTTAAAGCATACATAGAATATTTTTAAAAATTGACTATATACTAGTCCATAAGGCAGGTCTCAATAATTACCAAGAACTAGTGTCATATAGACCTCATTCTCTGACCAACATTCAAAGAAGTTAGAAATTAAGGACAAAAATTAAAAAAACTCACTTTCGAATAACATATAAGTCAGCAAAGATATCACCAAAGAACTTAGAAAATATATAGAACTAAAGGATAATGACAATACTACATACGAAAACTTTTGGAATACAGCTAAGGTAGTACTTAGAGGGAAGTTTATAGCTTTTATGTTAATGCTTATGTTAGAAAAAAAAATTTTAAAGACTGAAATGTAATGTGCTAACATACAACTTAAGAAGTCAAGAAAGGAACGACAAGAATAAAACTAAAGATAGTAGAAGATAAAAGGTGATAAAGAACGTAAGTGAATGGAATAGAAAACAAAAAGACCATAAAGAAAGTACAGAAAATCAAAAGTTGACTCTTTAAAAAGATTAACAAAATACCAATCTCTGGTGAAATTGATCAAGAAAAATGAAAGAAAACACAAATAACCAAACACATATTTAAGATGAAAAAAGATATTTCAGATACAGCAGAAACTAAATAAATAATGAGAGATTAATTTCAAGGTTTGATTTTAAGATTACTCTTTTAGGGAAGATTTAGAGTAGCCTTTATTGAAGAGCTAATTTAGTCCCACTAAAGTATTCATTTCTACTGAATGTTCCATATAGTCAATGAGGTTTCTCCACACTGGCTTACCTACCCTAAGGAAGTTCTGGAATTGTTAGTCTTACAATTTTATGGTAATTTTTCTTACTTTAGAAATTATTCTTATCTGACCTTGTAGTATTTAAATCTATGCAAGCTCAGGTTGGTATTCAGCTAAATACTCAAGGGTAGCGTGAGAAGAGCTCAGCCTGCCATTGCTAGCTTTGAAGATGGAAGAACAGAACCACAAGCTAAGCAATGTGAGCAGCCCCTAGGAACTGGAAAAGACAAGGAAAAAGGATTTCCCCTAGACCCTCCAGAAGGTGCGCAGCCCTGCTGATAACTTTACATCAGCACAGCAGAACTGATTTGGGACTTTTGATCTCCAGAACTGTATGAAAATAAATTTGTGTCATTTTCAGCCAAAAAAATAAAGGGAGAAGGGCATGTAAATAAAAACCAAAATAAGATATGACTACATACCCACTGTCGTTGTTAGTTGCCCTTGAGTAGGCTTCAACTCATAATGAACTTATGTATAAAAGAACATAATATTGAACATACCATGGACTTCCAGAAGAACAAACAAATCTGTCTTGGAAGAAGTACAGCCAGAATGCTCCTTAGAAGTAAGGATGGCAACACTTTGTCTCACTTACTTATCAGGAGGAACCAGTACCCGGAGAAGGATATCATGCTTGGTAAGGTAGAGGGTCAGCAAAAAAGAGGAAGACTGTCAGTGAGGTGGATTGACACAGTGACCCCAACAATGAGCTCAAGAGTAACAACGATCATAAGGATGGCACAGAACCAGGTGATGTTTTGTTCCATTGTACTTTGGGTTGCTATGAGTTGGAATCAACTTGATGGCACCTAACAATAACAACAAAACCAGTAATTGTGTATTACATTGTCCACAATCTGAATTCAGGTATTTTTTCCTAAATAAATTTGTTCTGTTCTAGAAGTTAATTAAATTACAGGTGAATCACCTTCATTTTGTGATGGCTTGATTTTAGACATTGTTTTTCTCTTAGTCTTAGGGGTCAATCTTTAGTCTGGAGCATAGTCTTTACACCTGAAGTATGGTCCCTTTGTTGTTTCCGTGGAAATCCCAAGCACCTCCTCTAATTTGTTGGACTCAAACACTAAACCCTCAGTCTCCACCATAGTAGAAAGTCATTGATATCTCTATTATATGTTTCAGTCTTCCAGCTATTGTTTTTTCCAGGACTCCCTCTGTTCTTGCTCTGGGCATGCACAGTTCAAGGGTCAACCAAGGATTTAAGGAGAGTTTAATGCTCCACACCCCCTGGTAGCACCATCATTTTTTATATTTCTTCTCTGTTCTCTATCTCTTCATGTCACTAAGACTGTGGTTTTCTGTTTGAGCTCTTTCCCCTTAACACCACACACATGTGGGATTACTCTTACAAGAAAAGCATTATAAATGTGACTCTCTCACCCAGTGTGATCTCCTTCTACCAAGCATCAAATCCCCTTCAGTTTCTGACTGCTTATGTCCATTCTCTAGTGCTTTATAACAGCTGATTCTTACATTTTGTGGAGAATTTATCATCGTTATTGGCAAGAAGTTTTGTTTGACACAAGCTATTATTCGAACCTAGAACCCATTCTTTTGCTTGAGACTCTTAGAAAATGGTATTCTTCCAATGGATTTTTAAACAAATTCAGTAGGTAAAGTAGCAATTTTATTGCAGCATACTTAATATTGCAGCTACTTCAGACATTCTTTCACATTTTAATGTCTTTGTTGAAACCCTATCATTGTCCTTCAAAACCCTTTTAATTCACTACCTCATATGTGAAATCTGCCCTGGGTATTATGACACTGCCTCTTGGTATAATTCTCCAGCCAGAGGTAATCTCTCTTGTTTAAATTTTCTTAGCACACTGAATGCTATTTGGCCATTAATCATATCTTGTTTCATTATTGAAGTGTTTCTATTCCGCTATCGGTCTTGAAGTCAGAGGCCATATCTTATTCATGATCTTCCATAAGAAATAGCAAAACATACTAGGATTCAAATCTCACTGTCTCATGTACTGGTTGGCCTTCGACAAAATCACATAATCTCTCTAATTTTGCATGTGGTTATAGTTAAAATTAAATAAGATAATGTACTAGACTCATAGTAAGCATCAAAAAGTGATAGCCAGAATTATTCATTTGCCTTGGAGTGCTTAAATCATTGCTAGGTGTTTTCTCATGTAACATCTTATATAATTATCATAGCCATTAAGTCATTAATATCTTCATTTTCCAGAGAGAAAACTGATGTTTGACAGGGGCAGTAGGCTTTCAATAACTGTTTCTAACTGAATGACTCTGGTCATAGCCTTTAAATGCCTCTCCAGACACACAGATTCCTGTGCTAATGAGAAGCCCTAGTCCCACCTTCCCTTTTACATGGGGGCAAGGTGAAAGGTTGAGTAGCAGCTCTCAAATCAATCTTTGAAAGCGAAAGCAGTTGACCCTTTGCCAGCATTCTCTGGTTTAATTGACTTCCTGCAGTGAAACCTTTATTTTGAAGCAGGCAGGGCTCCAGAGTCACCACTGACTAAAAAGACAAAAATAATGTCATTAACTCTGTTTTGCTTGGGATAAAGTGTCCCGAACTTATAACAAATGTCCTCTTGCTAGCAAATGAAGAAGCATAATTAAGATAACTTTACCACCACTTTTAATGAGCTTTCAGCTTCCTCTCTACCACGCTTTCTCTTTTTTTAATGAGATACCAATTTCCTCCTGCCCAGCACTCACAGATACTTTAAGCAAGAAAACAGACAGCTTTGATTTTCATCTTAGTGTGAAGTTTTGGTATTAATTTCTTCATCTGCAACCTGTGCCACATTCTTCACATGCTAAATGGCCTGTTAATCTCTAAAACTTAACAAGGTATCTCAGCCAAAAAAAATAAAAGCAAAATAAATGAAAGAGAAGGAAGCTGAGGAAGGAAAAAAAAGATTTCTACTTAGGATAGCGTGGAAACATCATATTTTCATCTTGCTGCCTTTAGCTTCAGCCTTCTCTGGAAACATAGGCCTACCATGAAGACTTTTTCTCGGTTCCCCGCGATCCCTCCAATTAGGATACAAGTGTAACCCAGTCTGCCCTGTTGGGAAGCTGGTTGGGGCCTGGCTGATGCAAATAGACACCGCACTGTGGAGCCAGGACCAGCAGGCAACTCCTGGAAAATGTGTATGTGGTGAAGGGAAGAGAAGGGCCTTTCTCAAGGCTGCAGAACCAGCCCAGCCCAGCCCAGCCTGCTGCCTGCCATGTGGAGATAAGGAGCCTTGGCAAGTTTGGCCAGCAAACTCTTTATTTATAAAAACTTTTTTTTTTTTTTTAACTTTAATAGCTCTTTACGACCTTCAGAAGTCCTGGGACTGGGTACAAAGATTATTTATATTTGCACTATGCAAAATACTGCACCTTGTTCTCTGTGTTATGTCCTTTACCAAAGAAATTGTGAGTCCCTAGCTGATACAATTGGCTAAGTGCACAACCCAGAGGTACCTCAGAAGAAAGTCCTCACAATCTGCCTCTGAAAGGTCACAGCCTTGCAAACCCTATAGAGCATTTCTACTCTGCACACATTGGGTCACCATGAGTTGGAATTGACTTGATGGAAACTGGTTTGTTTCTTTTTTACCCAAGATACTACTTTTGTACGGGCAGTTGGAAGCCATGTGACCCAATTAAGACACATAAGTTGTTTCCTGGAAGAAGTACAGCCAGAATACTCCTTAGAGAGACAGAGCCAACATGGATTTATAGACAGAAACACCATGCAGTCCCTCCACAGCAAAGACCCGAAAAACTAAGTAAAAAACAAAGGCAAACATCAATCCTGGAACCCGAAGCATCAGATGAAAAGATAAGGAACTCAACCAAGCACCAGATGAAATAAGAAACTGACAGAGAACAGAGATCGGTGGACAGGGAGTACGGGAAGGCAGTTTCATGGAGCTCCCAGTAGAAGACAGAGTACCCTCTAACCAGCGATACATGCTATCCCAGCCCCCACCTTTCTTTCCCCTGCTCAGCCTCTGCCACTTCCCCCGGCCGGCCAAGGTCACCTGGCTGTGGAGGGACTGGCTCCTTGCCACTTGGATTCCCCCCGACCACACCAGCTGGCTCCTTCAGTGCTATTTTTTTGTTGCTTTTGTTGGCTTCTTTTGATTTCTTTTCTCTCTCTCACTTCCTTCCCTTCCTTTCTCTTGAACACCTGGCTCCATGTACCATCTCTACTTCTTCTTGACAGGCTGTGAAGACTGCTTCTGCAGTCCATGCTGCCACACCAGTGGGATCCCCAGGGGCATTTTTTTTCTTTTTCTTTTTTCCTTTTTGTTTTTCTTCATTTCAAGGTTTCTCATCTCTCTCTACTTTCCTTCTTTTCCTGTCTCCTGAATACCTGGTTCTGTGCGCCATCTCGGCCCCTTCAAGACAGGCTATGCAGTGCCTAGTGGCTTGGAAGTCACTTCCCTGGTCTGCATCGTCAAGCTGATAGGCTCTCGGGATTTTTTTTTTTTTTTCTTTTCTCAACTTCTTGTCTCTCTCTACCATCTTTCCCTTCTTTTCTCCTGAACACCGGGCACTGTGTGCCATCTCTGCTCCTTCTAGATGGGCTGTGCAGTGCTGCGCCTCTGGGGAGCCACTTCCCTGGTCCAAGCCACCACACCAGTGGGCACCCTTGGGAATTTTTTTTTCTTTGCTTGATTTCTTGTTTCTCCCTACCATCCTTCTCTTCTTTTTTCCAGAACAACTGTTGACGTGTGCCATCTCTGCTTCTTCTAGACGGCTGTGCAGTGTTGTACTGTTGGGGAGCCACTTCCCCTGGCCGAGGTGCCATGCTGGTGGGATCCTTGGGGGCATTCCTTTTTTATCTTTTATTTTTTCCTTTTTGTTTTTCTTCATTTCTCAGTTTCTCATCTCTCTCTACTCACCTTCTTTTCCTGTCTCCTGAATACCTGGCACTGTGTGCCACCTCTGCTCCTTGATGGGCTGTGCAGTGCCACTCGGCTGGGACCTACTTCTGGTGGGCTCCCTTGGGGCATTTATTTCTTTCCTTTCTTCTGTTTTTCTCAGTTTCTTGTCTCTCTCCACCTTCCTTCCTTACACTTCTCCTGAACACCTGGTGCCATGTGCCATCTCTGCTCCTTGACAGGCTGTGCAGTGCTGCTCATCTGAGGATCTGCTTCTGGTGGGCTCCCTTAAGGCATTTTCTTTTCATTCTTTTTTTTTGTCTCACTTTCTTGTTTCTCTCTACCTCCTTTCCTTACCCTTCTCTGGAACAGCTGGTGCCATGTGCCATCTCTGCTCCTTCTGGACGGGTTGTGCAGAACTGCTCAGCTGGGAACCCGCTTCCAGTGGGCTCCTTTGGAGCAGTTTTTCTTTCATATTTCTTCCTTTTTTTCCCCTCAGTTTCTTTTCTCTCTATATCTCCCTTCCTTTCCTTCCTTCCAACCACCTGATATCTTCTTTTTAGTTTCTTATCTCTCTCTGCATTCCTTCCATTCCTGCTCCCAACCACCTAGCCGAATGTACCTTACTCTCTCCTTTTCTTTTTTTTCTTGTTTCTTATCTCTCTCCTTTCTTTCTCCTGCTCATCTGGCTGCGTGTGCTGTAGCTGTACTTTTTTGACAGGCTGTGCCTCACAGCCTGGATAGAAAGCCACTGGCACATGGCATCCCCAGGTCAGCGTGGCTCCAACAGCATGCTCTCTCAGCACTATTTTTTCCCCCTATGTCTCTCTCCTCTTTCTTGTATTTCTCAAACCTACTTAGCTCCACACATCACAACTTCCCCCATACCTCCTGCCTGTCTTCACTGTCCACTGAACGTCACACCCCTAAGCAGTACAGGCATGGTTTACTGAAACCTTACCTGTCCAGTCAGCCCTAGTGCATGCCACAAATAACCCATCCTAGCCATCCCCTTCTGCTGGACCTACACTGCTGTACCAAAACGGAGTGACTGGCTCTGCCCACTGGACAAGATGGTAAGAAGTATCATGGCAACAGATGAGGAAAAGACAAAGAACACACACCCTGCCTGCTTAGACATAATGAAATAAAACAAAAAGCATGATGAAACAAACAAATCTACAATAAATAAATGAAGAAAATAACTACTGAATGTCCTGAAGACAGCAGACAATATCAAAACATATACAAAAACAGGACAGGATGGTTCCAGTAGGCAACCAAAATAAAGTACCAGATGACCTCCCAGCAGAAGAAAAGGCACTGAAACTACCTGATATGGAATTCAAGTCTCTAATATTCAGAGCTATCCAAGAGTTGAAGGAAAAAGCAGACAAAAATGAGGAAAAGACAGACAAAATCACAGAAAAGACAGACAAAATCACAGAAAAGGCAGACAAAAGCATGGAAAAGACAGACAAAAAATTGGAAGAATTCAGGAAGATGATGCAGGAACAATATATCAAAATAAATTCACAACTAGAAATTATACAAAAACAACAATTAGAAATTCAAGCAATAAATAAGATTTCAGAAATGGACAATGTCATAGAATGTCTAAGGAGTGGGTTTGAAACAATGGAAGACATGATAAGCGAAATTGAAGACAACTACTTGGATATGACTTTGTTTGAGGCAAAATCAGAGAAGAGAATGAAGAAAAATAACAAACCTTGAAAATTATGTGGGATATAATCAAAAGAAAAATTTGCAAGTATTCAGAGTTCCAGAACAGGGAGAAAAAGGAAAATACAGAGAGGATCATTGAAGAAATGCTGACAGAAAACCTCCCTAATATCATGAAAGATGAAAAGCTGGCCATCCAAGAAACTCAACGAACCCCATATAGGATAGACCTGAAAAGAAAAACATCAAGGAATATCATAATCACACTCGCTAAAACCAAAAACAAAGAAAGTATCCTGAGCACAGCTCAAGAAAAACAAAAACTGTCATACACAGGGGAAACAATAAGAATATTCTCTGGTTACTCGGCAGAAAGCATACAAGCAAGAATGCAATGGAATGACATAGATAAAAAATTGAAAGAAAAAAATTGCCAGCCAAGAATAATATATCCTGCAAAACTCTCATTCAAATATGATGGTGAAATTAGGACATTTCCAGATAAACAGAAATTTAGGGACTATGTAAAAACCAAACCAAATTTACAAGAATTTTTTTTTTCTTTTTTTTTACTGTACTTCAGGTGAAGGCTTAC
>NW_004444009.1:4077770-4081448 GCF_000243295.1 Trichechus manatus latirostris | reverse complement strand
CTGGAAGTCCTAGCTAAAGCAATAAGGCAAGAAAAAGAAATAAAGGGCATCCAGATTAGTAAGGAAGAAGTAAAACTGTCCCTATTTGCAGATGATATGCTACTATGCGTAGAAAACCCAAAAGACTCCACGACAAAACTACTGGAACTAATAGAAACATTCACCAGAGTAGCAGGATAAAAGCTAAACATACAAAAATCAGTTGAATTCCTATATACCAATAAACAGAACGATGAAAAGGAATCAGAAAAACAATACCATTTATAATAACCCCTCAAAAAATAAAATACTTAGAAATAAATCTAACCAGGGATGTAAGAGGCCTATACAAGGAAAACCTCAAAACACTACTGCAAGAGACCAAAAGAGATCTACACAAATGGAAAAACATACCATGCTCATGGATAGGTAGACTCAACATTATGAAAATGTCAATTCTACCCAAATCAATCTACAAATATAATGCAATCTTGATCCAAATACCAACGGCAATCTTTAAAGAGATGGAAAAACAAATCATTAACTTTCTACAAAAAGGAAGAGACCCCGGCTATGTAAAGCACTATTGAAGAAGAAAAATAAAGTAGGAGGACTCCCACTATTTGACCTCAGAACCTACTATACAGCTAGAGTAGTCAAAATAGCCTGGTACTAGTACAACAAATACATTGACCAGTGGAACAGAATTGAGAACCGAGATGTAAATCCATCAACCTATGGTCACCTGATCATCAACAAGGGCCCAAAGTCCATCAAATGAATAAAAGATAGTCATTCTAACAAATGGTACTGGCAAAACTGGACGTCCATCTGCAAAAAAAAAAATGAAACAGGTCTCATACCTCACACCATACACAAAAACTAATTCAAAATGGATCAAAGACCTAAATATAAAACCAAAAACTATAAAGATCATAGAAGAAAAAATACGATCAATACTAGAGGCCCTAGTACATGGCATTAACAGGATACAAACTGTAACTAACAACACACAAACCCCAGAAGATAAGTTAGATAACTGGGATCTTCTAAAAATTAAACACTTATGCTCATCAAAAGACTTCACCAAAAGGAGAAAAAGAAAACCTACAGACTGGGAACAAAATTTTGCTATGACAAATCCGACAAAGGTCTAATCTCTAAAATCAACAGAAAAATCCAATAACTCTACAACAAAAAGGTAAATAATCCAATTAAAATATTGGCAAAGGAAATGAACAGACACTTCACCAAAGAAGACATTCAAGCAGCTAACAGACACACGAGGAAATGCTCATGATCACTAGCCATTAAAGAAATTCAATTCAAAACCACAATGAGTTACCACCTCACCCTGGCATTACTGGCACAAATAAATACAAATATAACAAATGCTGTAGAGGCTACGGGGAGATCGGAACTCAAGCACTGCTGGCGGGAATGTAAAATGGTCCAACCACTATAGAAAACAATATGGTGCTTCCTTAGAAAGCTAGAAATAGAAATATTGTATGATCCAGCAATCCCACTTCTAGGAATATATCCTAGAGAAATAAGAGCCATCACACGAATAGACATATGCACACCCATGTTCACTGTGACACTGTTCACAATAGTAAAAAGATTGAAACAACCTAGATGCGATGCCCATCAACAAATGAAAGGATAAACAAACTGTGGTACATACACACAGTGGAGTACTATGCAACTATAAAGAACAATGATGAATCTATGAAGCATCTCACAACATGGATGAATCTGGAGGGCATTATGCTAAGTGAAATAAGTTAATCACAAAAAGACAAATACTGTATGAGACTGCTACTATAAAAATTCTTGAAAAGGTTTACACACTATAAGAAACAATCTTTGATGGTTACCAGGGAGGGGAGGGGTGGGAATGGAAAAACACTAAACAGACAATAGGTAAGTGGTAACTTTGGTGAAGGGTACGACAATACACAATATTGGAAAAGCCAGCAAGGTCATGGAAGCTCCATAGACACATCCAAACTCCCTGAGGGACCAAATTACTGTGGTGAGGGCTGGGGACCATGATCTCAGGGAACATCTCGCTCGACTGGCATAACACAGTTTATAAAGAAAATGTTGTACACCCTACTTTGGTGATTAGAATACGGGGTCCTAAAAGGTTGTGAGTGGCCATCTAAGAATACTCCACTGGTCTCACCTTGTCTGGAGCAAGGGAGAATGAAGAAAATCAAAGATACGAGGGAAATATTAGTCCAAAGGACTAATGGACCACAACTACCACAGCCTCCACCAGACTGAGTCTGGCACAACTAGATGGTGCCCATCTACCACCACTGACTGCTCTGACAGGGATCACAACAGAGGGTCCTGGACAGGGCTGGAGCAAAATATAGAGCAAAATTCAAATTCACAAAAAAAGACCAGACTTACTGGTCTGACAGAGACTAGAGAAACCCCTAGAGTATGGCCCCCATACACCCTTTAGCTCAGTAATGAAGTCGCTCCTGAAGTTCACCCTTCAGACAAAGATTAGACAGTCCCATAAAACAAAATGAGACTAAATGGGCGCACCAGCCCAGGCGCAAGGACGAGAAGACAGGAGGGGACAGGAAAGCTGGTAATGCGGAACCCAAGGTCGAGAAGGGGAGAGTGCTGACATGTCGTGGGGTTGGCAACCAATGTCACAAAACATTATGTGTATTAATTGTTCAATGAGAAACAAGTTTATTCTGTAAACCTTCATGTAAAGCACAATAAAAAAAAAGATAGAAATCAGACGACGTATTGCATTGTGTAAATCTGCTGCAAAAGACCTCTTTAAATAATGTCACTTTGAGAACTAAAATGTGCCTGACAAAAGCCATGGTATTTTCAGTTTTCTCATATGCATGCAAAAGCTGGACAATGAATAAGAAAACACTGAAGAATTGATGCCTTTGAATTATCGTGTTGGTGAAGAATACTGAATATAACTTCGACTTCCAGAAGAATGAACAAATCTGTCTTGGAAGAAGTACAGCGAGAATGCTCCTTAGAAGTAAGGATGGCAAGACTTTGTCTCACATACTTGGACTTTTTATCAGGAGGGACCAGTCCCTGGAGAAGAACATCATGCTTGGCAAGTTAGAGCGTCAGCTAAAAAGAGGAAGACACTCGAGGAGACGGATTGACACAGTGGCTGCAACAATGGTCTCAAACATAGCAATGATTGTGAGGATGGTGCAGGACTCGGCAGTGTTTCATTCTGCTGTACATAGGGTCTCTATGAGTTGGAACGGACTCAATGGCGTTGTCTTAGGCATCTAGTGCTGCTGTAACAGAAATACCACAAGTTGATGGCTTTAACAAAGAGAAGTTTTTTTCTTACAGTAAAGTACGCTAAACGTCCAAATTCAGGGCATCAGCTCCAGGGGAAGGCTTTCTCTCTCTGTCAACCATCTCATCAATGTTCCCCCAGACTAGGAGCTTCTCCATGCAGGGACCCTGGGCCCAAAGGACATGCTCTGCTCCCGACACTGCTTTCTTGGTGGTATGAGGTCCCCCATCTCTCTGCTTGATTCTCTCTTTTATATCTCAAGAGATTGCCTCAAGATACAATCTTGGATGGAGTCCGGCAATATGGTGCTCTAGGCAGAAGCACCACGCCGTCCTGCCACAGCAAAGATCCGAAAAACTAAGCCAAACAGAGAATGCAACAATCCTGAA
>NW_004444009.1:4071823-4075560 GCF_000243295.1 Trichechus manatus latirostris | reverse complement strand
AGCAAAAAAAGCCTACAACCACCGGAAGAAAGGAAATAGTAAAGATCAGAGCAGAAATAAATGAAATAGAGAACCGAAAAACAATAGAAAGAATCAACAAAACCAAAAGTTGGTTCTTTGAAAGTGTCAACAAAATCGACAAACCACTGGCCAGACTGACAAAAGAAGATACAATCTTGTAGATTGAATCCTGCTTCACTAACACGATTGCCACCCATCCTCCCTCATTAACATCATAGAACCAGGATTTACAACATATAGGAAAATCACACAATACTGGGAATCATGGCCCAGCCAAACTGATACACAGATTTTGGGGGGATCTAATTCAATCCATCACAGGCACCTAACAACAATAAAAGTTTAGACTGAGCTCAGGGAGGGGAATTGGGTCACATAATATAGACTGAATTATGTTGTGGAGACAAAAAAATTCCCAAACCTCAGTGACTTATAATGAGCTTTTATTTCTTGCTTAAGCTATACATCCATCTCAGGTCAGATATTGCTCTGTTCCATCTCATCTTCTTTCCAGGACCCAGGCTGAAGGAACAACCCTTTTCAGGGCTATTCTTAGGCTTGCAGCAGACAGAAAAGAGAATACTGGGTAATGTTTCTTAAAATTTTTGCTCAAAAGTGGCACGCATCAATTCTGCTCATATTTCATTGGCCAGAACAAGCAGCATAGCCAAACCTGACATCAACAGGGCAAGGATGTATCATTTTCTCACATGGAGGAACACTGAATACTTTAGCAATAGCAATCTAACACAGCAGTGAAGCGGAAAAGAAGACAATGATGTGGTCCCTTCCTCCATTAATTTATAATCAGATAAAGACAATAAATCACTCTCCATATTCTTCTACTCACAATTAAAAGTCTGGTATTTTTGGTCTGAACACCAAGGGTGGAAGAAAAGACTGGATGTTAATTTAACAGAAATCATCTTTGCTGTAATCTGCCACTGACCTTTTCATAGTCATGCCTCCCACATCCCCATAATGTGCAAAGATGGAGGCAGGTATCTTCCGCAAAGCATCTGGCTGATAGGAAGGGGAGTGGGGCCTGGAATGTGTTTAAAGATGTACCTGGATCCATTTACAGAGCTATCCTCATCAAGCACAGCTATGTGGTCTGAAGAGTAAGAATGATAATAGAAGACAGATTCCTACCAGGACCATCCCAGACTCTGCCCGTGAGGTTAGTGAGGGGACTGGGTGCTCCATAATGCAGGGTACACTAGAATCTAAGGGACCTGGGAGAATTTAGGCCTTGTAAGTGGTTCCTGTAAAAGCTTTGACATCAGCAATCATGGATTAACTAATGCCAGGTCCCTTCTGAACATGAGAAGAATGAATGAGATAAAAACTACTTTTTGAATATAACTAAAGGTTTCTTTTGGTAAGCCTTAACAAGCCTACACAGTACAGCAGTCTGGAGAGCTGCTCCGTAAGTCAGAGAGTGGCTTTTGCCAACAAGATGGGAGTCCCCTGCCCTGTTGTTACAGAACCAGTCAGTATTCCATCCTCTAGGGAGTACCTATGGAATGTAGATCACTGGGAAGATATTCATAGCTCAGCACACAGAATTCCTGGTCAGTCCAAGTAGATGAATTGAGCTACTATTGTCTTAACTAAACACATCAAGCTGTACCCCAAAGCTGCAGAAACATCCAGGTGTCTAGGCTGAAGGGTGCTGAGTGAATCAGTTAGAAGTCATTTCTCGTTGGATTCCAAACACAGGAAAGGTCTGTCACTGCTGGTCACTGTGGAAGGAAAATAAAGGTGTGGTCTAAGAAGGAAAAAGGGGGCAATACAGCACAAAGTCCATCTTTAAATTCCTTTGAAAGGAGGGTGGCGAATGAAGAGGTGAGGAGAAGGGGGAGAAATTACAAAAACAAATGTGTGCCCAAGATCCATCTGGAAGCCAGATACTCAGTGTGTGGGCACAAAACTCTCTGCTGTTCCAGGTATTGTTTCTGGTGGCGATGTGGCTCAGTCCATCCCTTCCAGTTCACCAAACAACAAACCAGTCCTACTCCTCTGCAACTTCCTCAGGAGACACTGCTCAATGTCTGGAAAAAAAGTTCCTTGAAAACCAACCAATATTATTATTTTTCCCACTTATAGGCTTATTAACAAGATTATATGTCATATAATAATGGGCTGTTAGGGCTAGAAGGGACTTCAGAGAGTAGCAGTTGAAGAGAAACTGGACAGATCTGGATTTCAATTCTGACTGCTACTTCAGGGCTATAGAAACAAGTTATTTAATTGCTCTAAAACTCAGTTTTCTAATCTGTACAATGGTGATGAAAACAGTATAACCCTTATGCTATAACCACTCATTCATTTATTTACTCTTCCATTGGTTTGTTCATCTAACAAATATTTATATAATGTTTACCACATACCAGACACCATGCTAAAAGGTAGACATATGGTAGACAGCCAAGCAGACATGGTCCTTGGCTTCAGGGAGCTGACAGTCTCTCTGATGGGGAGGACAAGTGTTAATAATCACACAAATTTAATTGTATGTTATGAGAAGGAATATGAAGTAAAAAGTATCTCTGAGGGAATAACATTTGGGCTAAGATATGATGGATGAGTAGGAATGAGAAGAGTGAAGAGAAGGAGCATGGCAATGGGGTAGGGTGATATTTCAGGCAAAGGGAACAATTGTCTGATGGTACTGAGGAAGAACTGAGTTTCTAGGAGCCAAAGAAGACCAGTGATTTACTTTCAAAAGAATCAGCCACTGAAAACCCAAAAGCACAATTCTACACTGACACACATGGGATTGCTATGAATTAGAATCAACCTGATGACAACTGGTATGAAGAAGATCACCAAAGGGAGAATCATGCTTCCAAATGAGATTGAGAAAAAGGGCCATATCACGCATTGCCTTGTGGACCACTTCAAGGATGTTTTACATTATCTGAAGTAAAATGGGCAGCCAGAGAAGGGTTTCAAGCAGGGGATTGATAGCCAGAGAAGGGTTTCAAGCAGGGGAGTGACTATTAAACAGATGATGTGCATATAACAGCAATTTCTTTCTTTTTTTATTATATATATATTTTTTATTGTACTTTAGATGAAGGTTTACAGAACAAATAGTTTCTCATTAAACAGTCGTACACACATTGTTTTATGACATTGTTTAACAACCTCATGACATGTCAACACTCTCCCTTCTCGACCTTGGAGGATGCTTTTTTTGGTGAAAATGTACATAGCCAAAGTTACACCATTTCAAAAGTTTCTACGTGTACAATTTAGTGACATCAATTACATTCTTTCAGCTGTGCTGCTATTCTCACTATTCTTTCCAAATTATTCCATCACCATTATCTTCAACTCACTGCCCCCTAGGCTTCCCATCAAAATTTCTGAGTTGTTGTTGTCAATTAGATCTCACATAGATAATTGTTTCTTTTTTTTTTTTTTTGTACCTTAGATGAAAGTTTGCAGAACAAATAGTTTCTCTTTAAACTGTTAGTACACGTATTGCCCTATGACAATGGTAAACAACCCCATGACATGTCAACACTATCCCTTCTCAACCTTGGGTTCCCTACCACCAGCTTTCCTGTCGCCTCCTGCCTTCGAGTCCTTGTCCCTGGACTGCTGTGCCTCTTTAGTCCTGTTTTGTTTCATGAGGCTGTCCAATCCCTGGCTGAACAGTGAACTTCAAGAGTGACTTCACCACTGAGCTAAAAAGGTGTCTGGGG
>NW_004444009.1:4067109-4068480 GCF_000243295.1 Trichechus manatus latirostris | reverse complement strand
AAAGAAAAAGAAAACAAACAAGCAATTCAAAACAAACAAACAAAAAAAGCCCCGGGATCCCATCAACATGGCAGCAGTGATGGGGAAGCAGTTTCACATTGGAGCAGAGTTTCACAGCCTTTCAGGAAGAAGCAAAGATGGCGCACGGAGCCAGGTATTTGAGCAAAAGGAGGGGGAGGTGCTGAGAGGTATGGAAGAAATCAAAAGAAGCAGAACAAAGCAACACCAGCAGCCAACAAGTGGCACTCAGGGAGTCTGCCAATGTGGGCGGGTGGAATCCAAGCAGTGGGTGCTTCCTGGCCAAGAGGCTGTGGCTGCAGGAAGCAGAGGAGGTCAGATGGGGGTGTAGAGGGGGGGGGTTGGGAAAGCGTATATCGTTGGTTACCGGTTATTCTGTCTCCTGCTGGAAGCTCCATGAAGCTGCTTTCTCGTACCCCCTGTTTGCTAATCTCTGATAGGAATCCAAGATGGCAGATCCGTTTTGCGTTAGCTGATAGGGGACCTCTGCATGTATGTCACCTCACTCTTTGTTCTCTGTCACTTTCTTATTCCATTTGGTGCTTGGCTGAGTTCTTTATCTCTTCATTTGATGCTTGGTTTCAGAACTGCTGTTTTCTCTGTTTGGCTTAGTTTATAGGATATTTGCTGTGGAAGGATGGCGTGGTGCTTCTGCCTAGAGTTACATGTTGCCAGATGTCACGTCCTTTGCCCATTTTTTAAATTGGATTATTTTTCTTTTTTTTGTAGAGATGCTGGATTTTCTTAGAGATTTTAGAGATTAAATACTTGTTTGACCTGTAATGTCCAAAATTTTTTCTCAGTCTGTAGGTTCTCTTTTTACTCTTTTGGTGAAGTCTTTTGATGAACATAAGTGTCTCGTTTTTAGAAGATCCCAGTAATCTAGCTTATCTTCTGGGGTTTGTGTGTTGTTGGTTATGGTTTGTATCCTGTTAATGTCATGCATTAGGGCCTCTAGCATTGATCCTATTTTTTCTTCTATGAACTTCACAGTTTTTAGCTTTATGTTTAGGTCTTTGATCCAAACTGAATTAGTTTTTGTGTATGGTGTGAGGTATGGGTCCTGTTTCATTTTTTGCAGATGGAAATCCAATTTGGCCAGCACCATTTGTTAAAAAGACTATCTTCTCCCCATTTGATGGACTTTGGGCCCTTGTCAAAGATCGTTTGACCGTAGGTGGATGGATTTACCTCTGGGTTCTCAATTCTGTTCCATTGGTCAATGTATCTGTCGTTGTACCAGTACTGGCCTGTTTTGACTACCTTAGCTGTATAGTAGGTTCTGAGGTCAAGTAGTATGAGCCCTCCTACATTTTTCTTCTTCAATAGAGCTTTACTTATCCGGGGCTTCTT
>NW_004444009.1:4049649-4066362 GCF_000243295.1 Trichechus manatus latirostris | reverse complement strand
GATGATCATGTGATTCTTTTCTTTCCTTTTATTTATGTGGTGGATTATGTTGATTGATTTTCTAATGTTGAACCATCCTTGCATACCTGGTTTGAATCCTACTTGTTCATGGTATATTATTTTTTTGATATGATACTGACTTCTATGGGCTAGAATTTTGTTGAGAATTTTTGCATCTATATTCCTGAGAGATATTGGTGTGTAATTTTCTTTTTTTGTGGCATCTTTGCCTGGTTTTGGTATCAGGGTTATGCTTGCTTCACAGAATGAATTCAGGAATGTCGTTTCCTTTTCTATGTTCTGAAATAGTTTGAGTAGTACTGGTATAAGGTCTTCTCTGAATGTTTGGTAGAATTCTCCAGTGAAGCCATCTGGACCAGGCCTTTTTTTTTGTTGGGAGTTTTTTGGTTTTTTGTTTTTACCTTTTCAATCTGTTTTGTTATGGGTCTGTTTAGACTTTCAACGTTACTTTGTGTTAGTTTGGGTAGGTAGTGTGTTTCTAGAAATTTATCCATTTCCTTCAAGTTTTCAAATTTGTCGGAGTATAGTTTTTCATTATACTGTTATGATCCTTTTTATTTCAGTTGGGTCTGTTGTAATGTCACACATTTCATTTCTTATTTGGGGTATTTGCGTCCTCTCCTGTTTTTCTTTTGTCATTCTTGCCAGTGATTTGTCAATTTTGTTGATCCTTTCAAAGAACCAAATTTTGGTTTTGCTGATTCTTTCTATTGTTTTTCTATTCTCTATTTCATTTATTTCTGCTCTGATCTTTATTATTTCCTTTCTTCTAGGGCTGTGGGCTTTTTTTGTTGTTCTCTTTCTATTTGTTTGAGTTGTGTAGTTAATGTTTGATTTTGTCCCTTTCTTCTTATTTGATATGTGCATCTATTTGCTATAAATTGTCCTCTGAGGACTGCCTTTGTTGTGTCCCAATAATTTTGGTATGATGTGTTTTTGTTCTCTTTTGATTTTAGGAGTTTTTAATTCCATCTCTGATTTCTTCTTTTATCCAGTGATGTGTAAGTAGGATGTTATTCCATTTCCATGTACTTAAGTTTTTTTCCTTGATTTTCCTATTGTTAATTTCTACCTTGATGGCATTGTGGTCAGAGAACATGCTTTGTGTTATCTCAGAGTTTTGGATTTTGTTGAGGATTGCTCTGTGGCCTAACATGTGGTCTATTCTGGAGAATGTCCCATGTGCATTGAAAAGAATGTGTACTTTGCGGCTGTTGGGTGTAGTGTTCTATATATGTCTATGAGGTCAAGTTGGCTGATTGTGCCCTTTAGGTCTTCTGTATCTTTGCTGAGTTTCTTTTTAGATGTTCTGTCCTTTACTGAGAGTGGTATGTTGAAGTCTCCTACGATTATTGTGGAACTGTCAATTTCTCTTTCAGTGCTGTTAGAGTTTGTTTTATGTATTATGGAGCCTTGTCATTTGGTGCATAGATGTTTATTATGGTTATGTGTTCATGATGGATCATCCTCTTAATCATTATATTGTGTCCTTTTTTGTCTTTTATGGTGGATTTTGTTTTAATGTCTATTTTATCTCAGATTAATATTACCACTCCTGCTCTTTTTTGGTGGCAGTTTGCTTGATATATTTTTTTCCATCCTTTGATTTTTAATAAATTTATGCCTTTGTTTCTAAGGTGTGTCTCTTGTAGACAGCATATGGATGGATCCTGTTTTTTTATCCATTCTAACAGCAATTTCTTAATAGGAGTTTAATAAACTTTATGTGAAAAAAATCTAGTAGTCTAACCCCTTCATTTTTAAGCTGAGGACTCATTAAACCTATCACCTAATATGACAGTGGCCAAAGAGATTAAGAACATGCTACTGCTGAGTTCTGAACAAAGTTATTTATTTAGTTGGGTTGATTTTAAATAAGAAATCTACTGGGATTTAAATAATTGGTAATATTTAGGAGTATCTATTTGACCTTGAGTCTTGGAACATTCTCATTAGAATGGCCCATGGGTCACAACGTTAGATACATGGGAAAATATAATCCTTGCAGAGAACATTGGCTTGGATGTGGGCCACCAGATAAAATACAGAACACCCAGTTAAATTTGAATATCAAACCAAAATAATGTTTTATTTTAAGTATTTTTTCCAAATGTGGTATGGAACATACATATATTGAAAAATTATTTGTTGCTTATCTGACATTCAAATTTATCTGGAACACCCTATGGTGAATCTGAGAAATTTATGACTATAGGGATCAATACCAAAAAAAACCCACCAAAACCCATTGCCATCAAGTCAATTCCCCTCATAGCAAACCTATAAGACAGTGTATAACTGCCCCACAGGATTTCTAAGGCTGTAAATCTTTATGGAAGCAGACTGCTACATCTTTCTCCCCCAGAGCAGCTGGTAGGTTCCAACTGCTGACTTACTGGTTAGTAGCCAAGAGCTTAACTGTTGCATCACCAGAGCTCCTGGGTAGGGAGCAATAGTCACATATTAATAATAATATTATTTGTTAGCTTTCACTTTTAGAATTGCTTTACAGATGAAAGCCAAGCACTTAATATTTATTGATCAGAAAATAAATTTTAGCAACTTTACAACATAAAAGTAAAGGTACAGGGGAGAGATTGGAAATGGAGGGAAGTTAGAGAAATGACAAGATCACCAATGTCTTTATCTTAAGTAGAAGAGAGTTGAGATATATTGATAAACTTGATGGGTGTTACATGATCAGAACACTTAATTGTGCTCTTCCAGAACCTGTGTATAGACTAAGCAGCAGTGATTTGAATAGAAAAAGGGGATACTGTGTGGTTTAAAATCAGGAAAGTTGTGCATCAGGGTTGTATCCTTTCACTGTATTTATTCAATCTGTGTGCTGAGCAAATAATCTGAGAAGCTGAATTATACAAAGAAGAACATGGCATCAGGATTGGAGGAAGACTCATTAACAGCTTGCAATATGTAGATGACACAATCTTGCTTGCTGAAAGTGAAGGGGACTTGAAGCACTTACTGATAAAGATCAAAGATTACAGCCTTCAGTATGAATTATACCGCAACATAAAGAAAACAAAAATTCTGACAACTAGACCAGTGATAAATGGAGAAAACATTGAAATTATCAAGGATTTCATTTTACTTGAATACATAATAAATGCCCATAGACGCAGCAGTCAAGAAATCAAATGACATATTACTTTGGGCAAATCTGCTGCAAAAGACCTCTTTAAAGTGTTAAAAAGCAAAGGTGTCACTTTGAGGACTAAGGTGCACCTGACCCAAGCCATAGTATTTTCAATTGCTTCATATGCATGCAAAAGCTGGACAATGAATAAGGAAGACCAAAGAAGAGTTGATGCATTTGAATTATGGTATTGGCAAAGAATATTGACTGTACCGTGAACTGTCGGAAGAATGAACAAACCTGTCTTCGAACAAGTACAACCAGAATGCTCCTTAGAAATGAGAATGGTGAGACTTCATCTCATGTACTTTGGACATATTATCAGGGGGGACCAGTCCCTGAAGAAAGACCTCATGCTTGGTAAAGTAGAGGGTCAGTGAAAGAGAAGAAGACCCTCAATGAGATGAATTGACACAGTGGCTGCAACAGTGGTCTCAAACATAGCAATGATTGTTAGGATGGCAAGGGAACAGATGGTGTTTCCTTCCAGTGTATATAGGGTTGCTACGAGTTGGAACTGACTTCACAGCATCTAACAACAACAACATTCTATGATCCATCTTGTCCAACAATCTTTTTGCCAGAAAAAGTTCTAAGAGATTGTTATTATATCAAACTTAAGGCATAAGTTCCTTATTGCTTCAGTGTAGCCTTTTGTTCTATCACTTGATTTTTTTTCCAAATACTTTTAAAGCCCTGTTTGTATTACCTCAAGAAACGGGGAGCACCTCTAACTTTATTAACTGTTATAAAAAGTAGTTCACTAAATGTCATTTTTATCCAATACAGTTGGGACAAGTAGTTGTTCTGTTAATTAAAAAAAAAAAAAGTCAAAGAGAGAAATTATAAAAAATGATGCATACTCACCTTATACATTTTATTTTAATTTAAAACATATGAATGGGCTTTTATATGCCAATCTTTGATGTAGGTCTGAGGCTTGTTCTCTGAGTATGGGTCCCTGAGTATGTGTTCTGTGTCACCATAAAGTTGCATCTCTCATTTCCAGTTATACTTTCTATAAAATGCAGTGAGGATTTAAGGATACTTTTAAAGTAATCTGAGTGCAGAAGCCTTCCGTGTTTTTTACAAAAATTCTCTCCGTCTTTCAATTGTCTTACTCACTGCAATTATTTGATGACTTACCTTTACCAAATCTTTCCAAATCATTCAATATAAGGTCTTGTAAAAAACAAACACACACCTCTCTTTTTGCATTCATCATCCATTGGTTTTAATAGTATTCCATTACATTAAAACAATTATATAACTAGTAATGCTAGAATATGGTGGGCCTGCTGTTATAGTAGCATAGAAATAGTATAGAAAATCTACTTCATATTTTTATTGCAAAGGTAAACCAAAAAAAACCAAACCCTTTGCCGTCGAGTCAATTTCAACTTACAGCGACCTTATAGGACTGGGCAGAACGGCCTTATATGATTTCCAAGGAGCAGCTGGTGGATTCGAACTGCTGACCTTTTGGATAGCAGCCAAGCTCTTAACCACTGCACCACCAGGGCTCCAAAGGTAGGGGCTATAAAATAAGTATGTCAAAACATTTTTTACAATTAAGATGTCTTAGGTTCTATACCACCAGGAGTCAGGAAAATAGATCTAACAATTTCCGAATGCTGATTTCATCTAAAATTCACATCATGATGTGCATACTGATGTCATAACTTGGTTTCTTAAAATGTGAGATTTTTGATTCTGCTAAAACTGAGATACTGCCATTGGAGGGTTTTATATTTCCCTTGATGTTTGATTATTTCTTCTTTTCTTTATCTCCTTGAAGTTGGGCTTGGGGGAAAGGGATAATCTATTTAAGAGCCTGAGAAGATTCCTGGGAAGATAAGTGGCAGTTTATGCTGGGGCTAAATTCTCAGATAACTTACTGTATTGTCAGTCCCTGTAAGAAGTTCATTTTTACGATCATGTAACCTCACTTCCTAGGCTACATCCAGCCAGAATGTTATGATAAAGACATAACCACATTAATGAAAAACTATCTCTGTTTAGTTTTCCTTCACAGAATTGTAGGAATTCCTCCCTTATCCAAACTCTCAATCCAGAAGGTCCATGCCTTAAAGCATGAAAGTCTATTATTATTATTATATTTTTAGTGTTAAATTCATTCTCACAGACCAGGTTATAGTCCCTAATTTGCTTATCCATAAATATAAAGTTTTCCATTAATTTCTAGAATTAAAGGTAAAATAGGGCATTTTATTTTCCTTATGATTAATTTTCAGTAAAGTCAGACTTTTCCATGTAACTTTTTTTAAAGCTTCTTATATGGATTTTCTGTTTTTAAATGTTCCTTTACAAAGAGAAAAGAGATTCATTGTTGGAATGATGGATTTTCTTTTTGTTAAAAAAGACAGAACCCTCAGGGTGTGGGCTGGCCCTTGCCTGCCCAAAAACACAACTGTAAAAATCAGTCATGTTAGAGGCCTAAACAACCTGACAAGACTGCTTTAAACGCAACAGCAAATAAAGGTGATTCCCAACAGGGGGCTTGGGGAAAGGTGGCTGGGTTTAATTCACTCTTAATGAACAGGGAGTTCCTCCTACTGATAACATTGCCTCCATGGAGGAGACTCAGAGTAGGCCAGGACACTCCTCAGGAAAGCATGTTTCCTTGGTTAAAATAAATGGATCTTGGTACAGACTCAAAGGGCTCCAATTCTGTTGAAATTCTACCCTTCCTCGAAAACCCAGATTAAAGGGTATCTCCTTTCTCGATTGAACAAGTAGGAATTGATTTTCCACTCCCTAAGATTGTATTTTATTTGTTTCTATTTATTTTAATTCACTTATATTATACTTTAAATTGTAATTATTTTTTGCCAATCTGACCACCCCACTAGATTATAAGCAATTTGAAGAAAGGATCCTGTCTTATTAGTCATTGCCACTTGTCTTAGTCATCTAGCGCTGCTATAACAGAAACACAACAAGTGGATGGTTTTAATGAAGAGAAGTTTATTTCCTCACAGTCAAAGTAGGCTAAAAGTCCAAATTCAGGGCGTCAGCTTCAGGGAAAGGCTTTCTCTCTCTGTCGGCCTTCTCATCAGTGTTTCCCCGGACTAGGAGCTTCTTGGCGCAGGGACCCCTGTCCAAAGGATGTGCTCTGCTCCTGCCACTGCTTTCTTGATAGTATGAGTTCCCACTGTCTCACTGCTCACTTCTGTCTTTTATATCTCAAGAGATTGCCTCAGGACACAATCCAGTCTTGTAGATCAGGTCCTGCCTTACTAACACAACTGCTACCCATCCTTCCTCATTAACATCATAGAGGCAGGTTTACATACAGGAAAATCAACAGTACCAGAAATCATGGCCTAGCCAAATTGATACACACATTTTTGGGGGGACATAATTCAAAACATGACACCACTCCAAGTCACTCTGCTAGGAACAATGGATACAAGATAATACAAACATGGATTAGGATTCATTCTTGAGATCACAGTCTAATGGGGGAGACTAATATGTAAATTAATGTTTGTGATGCAATATGCTAATGATTACAGTAAAAGAGGATACAAGGCAATATGGAAACAAAGAGAAGGAAAGAAGTTCGTTTTGCCTGGACATTTAGGGAAACATTCAAAAGATATTACACACACATATACCTCTATCTTTGTTTCTGTCTCTCTCTCTCTCTCTCTCTCTCATACACACACACACACACACACACACACACACACCATACCTTAGCTAAGCAAATTGCTAAGATCCTAAGATTAACCTATATTTGCATATGTATTTGGAGTCTGGAGTCCGTGGTTGACACATTTTTGAGACTATCTGCAGAGTCCTCTGCCACTCTTCCCTGAAAAGAACCCATAGCTACCACAGAGATGAAGTTCTTAAGGCTATATTTATAACTCTCTGATCCTATCCCTCGACCATAGTTGATTGGTCCAGGGATGGAATTTGCCTAAAACTGGGTTAATTTAATATTCAGTATTGAACATTATGGTGCCATGGATCCATCATATCTACCAATACTTGGAGCAACCATAGCAAACATAGGTTCTTTAAACTTGTACTAAACGAAAAAAAAAAAAAAAAAATTACACCCTAGCAATAACTTTTGTCAAATAAAACAATGGAATCAATATAAAAAATCTTACTGGGAGAAGTCCTTATTGTAGGTTAGTGACTGTTAGGCAGTTAATAAAGGATGAGCAAGATATAGTCCTTTCCATCTGGGACGGGCATATAGAGAAATAATTACAATACAAGAACAGCTGCTGAAATAGGGACATGAGGAAGGTGACATGAGCAGAAAGAAAGTGGAGTTCTGCTTAGATTGTGATCCTCTGCCTTTATACTACTCAGAATTGTTGACTTCCTCCTAGACACAATCATAAACAAGGAAAAAGTTTTAAACAAATGTTTTGGTGTTCTCCCCACACTCCACCACTTCATCAAAGTGTAATAAAAAAAATTGCTTAATGAGAGTTCAATTTAGATTCCACAGGAAAGTTTACTGTAACCTCTCTTTGTAGATTTATTTTTTTCCCTTTTTTATTTTGGGTTACTGAGTTATTGTTTTTGTTGGTTGTCATCGAGTTGATTCCAACTCACAGCGACCCTGTGTGTGCAGAGTAGAACTGTGCTTCATAGGGTTTTCAAGGCTGTAACCTTTCAGAGGCAGATCGCCAAGCCTGTCTTCTGAGCCACCTCTAGGTGAATTCAAACCTCCAGCTTTTCACTAGTCTATTCTTTCTGTTGATCGTTGAAACATACAACCTTGTAGGTTAGCTAACATCTGGGGCCAATCTCCAACATGAAAACTCTTGAAAAGAGTGGCATCACGCAATGAGGGATCCCAAATTGGGAAGTTCAAGGATGACAGAAAGCTTTTTCTGGTCTCTGTTTCTCCATTTGCCCTGTTTAACTGGAATATGAGCCTCACTGAGGCAGCTGGGGCATGTGTGTTAGCAGCTAACAGGGACAAAGGCTGTCACTGAAAGAAACTACTTCCAGAGAGGAGATCTTGTTTCCACCATTACCACTTTCTCAGGACTTGTTCAGCACCCTAGCTCCAGGAAGATTTATGAGCTGCTTAAAATATTCATGTGTGCATACTGCCTATCATTGGAAATTCAAGGGTGAGACCTTGGACAGTTAGCAGTCAGAGAGCCCTATGTTCCAGGCTCATGGGCAATGGACACTCTCTCAATTTGATCTCTCAGCGCTTGTCCTCCTTCGCAGATTCCCCTTAGTCACATGCCATAGATTTCTTCCTGGACTTCTCTTGAATTTGCCAAAATTCAGCAAGTGTGCATGGCCTCATGAATAAAACAGCAAAGCAAAGCATTTCTTGTCTTTGGAGAATAACAGATTGGAGAGCTAGAAAATAACCATGTAACCTGCATTAGAACACACATTGTGAAGTACTTTATCGTTTACAAGGTATTTCCACATACATTATTGCCTGGTTCATTTATGCATATATCCAATGACGCATGTGCCAGGAACTGGGTCTTGCCCTTGTATTTTACGAATAAGGAATATTAATTTCTGTGGACCTCTATTTAATTCTGTAAAATTTATTTGATTAACATTTTTGTAATACCTAGGCTGTGAAAAGTTTCATGAGCAGCATGTGTGGGAAATATCAAAATCATTAAGTTGAGCCTTCTGCCTAGTACCCAGGCTGGTCACCACACAAAAAAGAAATAAAGCACATCCTTCCTGTTTACCCAACAAATACTCCAGGCTAAGGAAGGAGGAACCCCAAAGATGTTAGTATCCTTTATTCAAGTAAAACATTTACTCTGGCTCCAAGTTCCCAGGAAAGAAAACAGATTTGTAAACAAACTATATTAAAAAAAACAGTTCCATGGAGTCAATTCCAACTCATGGAGACCTCACGTGTGTCAGAATAGAACTGTGCTTCATAGGGTTGACTTTTTGGAAGTAGAACACCAGCCCTTTGTCTTGAGGCAGGCACCTTGAACTTCCAACTTTTTGGTTAGCAGCCGAACACATTAAACTGTCTTCACCACCCAGGAACCCCACACAAACTATACAAGGGACATAATGGGGTGGGGAGATGGATAGAACTAAATAAGGGACTCCAGATCCTAGGAGTGGAGTTGTGGTGGGGTGTCTTTTCAGTTCTGATTAGGAAGCACCAAAAAAAAACCATTGAGTTGATTTCAACTCGTAGGGTTGCTGTGAGTTGGAATCGACTTGACGGCAACGGGATTAGGAAGCACAGTCATCATTAATCCTAACCAAGTCTAGTGGGAAGGAGATTATGCAAAAGAGTCTCAGTGTGAATGTGTTGGAGAAGAACAGTGATTTTAAAAACCGTGTGGAAACCATAGGTATTTTTGCCTTAATGCTGCTATAAACTACAGCAGCTTTACATTTTTTTCCTTTCTCACCAGCAATTTTTAGTTTAATTAAAGAGTCCAAAGGTTGAGGAAAGAAAGAAGAGAAAAAGAAGACAATCACTAGACTAGCTCATCTCTAGGAGCCCTCTAGCTCTAACAGCCTGTAACTCTATTATTTAAGTCAAACAATTGTTGTTGTTGGTTGCCATCGAATCAACCCCTACTCATTGTGACTCCATGCACAACAGAATGAAATGCTGCCCAAAATGCTGTCCAGTCCTGCACCATCCCCACAATGGGTTGGGATCAGACCGTTGTGATCCATTGGTTGTTACCACTATGTTATTCCATTCCTGGGATATTTGAATTTGAGTAAGAAAAAAAAATCACATAAACAAAAAATTTTGTAATATAATTCCAAACATCAGGGGTTACAGAAAATACCTGGGTAAGTGAAAGGGGTTTAAACTCTGCATAATAGCTTCAAACATCAGAAGATAGTGGAAGAGATAGATCCAGAAAAGATAATACAACAAGGCAGTATCCTGTGAAGTTCATTTTAATAAAGATTCAGAGAGAGAGAGAATAAGACAGAGACAGAGGGAGATTGAGAATAGAGAGAAGAGAGAGGGTGAGCTACTGAGCCTGAAGGAGGCAAGAAAATCTTTACAGAATAGATGGCATTTGGACTGAATCTTAGAGGACCAGCAGCTATTACTAGAAGAGAGGAACTAGAAAAGCTTTCAAAGTAAAGTAAATAACACGTGTGTAGGTCCAGAGAAAGGAAAGGCAGACCATGCCTATGCCTGGGACACACTGAGCAGTCACATTGTGACTAGAGTTAGGAAGTGAGGATTTCAGAGGGTATGGCACAGGGTGAGACTCGAGTGGTAGGTGGAAGATGATAACTAAGAAGGTTGAACTAAAATTATCAGTGTTGCACACAATGAGAGTGAAAATTAAGAAGAGTGAAAGCTCTATTCTGAGCTAAACCAAAGCTAAAGCTTATCCTAATATGTCTTAATAATATTAAAATCTCTGATGCACATAAATAGGGGCCTGGATTAAATGTGGCCCTGGGTGGGCTGAGGGTTTGGAGGAGGAAAAAAGCAAGCTTTTCTCTTAGATAAGCATCACTTGGGAGAACAGGTAGCAGGAGAGAGTTTGGAAAAGATTTTTAAGACCTAGAGTGAACAGTTTCCTGTGACAACATGAATGCTACAAATGGGCACCCCATAACATGTCTAAAGGGATCAGAGTTGTCTTATAAAGACACTTACTATTTCTCAGACGTAAAAGATAATAATGTATTTTGAAGCAAAAGGATTTCTCCTGTTTAGTATTTCAATTTGGAAAGATTACTTGTTTAAAGATTTTGATTTGTGTGTGTGTATGTGTGTGTGTGTACCAGAGACAGAGAGAAGTAAGAATGAACATATGATTTTTCCATGTTTAACAGATTTTTTTGTGGATGCATTTGCAAATCTCTTTGTGTTTGACCGCATATTGTTTCCATGTGTTTATGTGGGTGTGTTTGTTTATGAGGCAGTGAATTGTATAAAAATGTGTGGTTTTCCTGTGTGCAAGTAGTTTAATAATGTGTATATGTGCATGTAGTCAGCATAGCAGTTTACTGGGTGCATTCATGGGATACAATCAATTTTGAAAGCATACTTATAAACATACAAAGGCTTCTATAATTATATTTAATTTCATTATGTAGTAATTGTCTCAATAAGAATTTAAAAATCAACAACCCATTAGAAATAACAGATTTTAACCCCCACAATAAAAAAAAAATCCCAAATTCGTTGCCGTCAAGACAATTCCAACTCATAGTGGCCCTATAGGACAGAGTAGAATTGCCCCATAGGATTTTTAGGGCTGGAATCTGACTGCCACATCTTTCTCTCCCATGGAGTGGCTGGTGGGTTCGAACTGCCGGTGTTCCAGTTGGCAGCCCAGCAATTATCTACTGCACCACACAATAATACATATATATTTTTTCAGTTTTATCTTTCAAAATAGTAAATTTTGCAGAAATACTTCATGCAAAGGAGTAAAAGCTGGAGAAGGTGGCAAAAGATGGTTTCCCATTGCTTCTTATCACTTTGGGTCAGGTTTGGATAGGATGGGGTATAGGAGCTAATACCTATTGTCCTCCACAGGCAGCAATGACCCCAGTCCCCCTCTTTGCTCACCTTTGTACTTCTAAAATAATCCAGTGACAGAAAAGGACTGGAGCCAATGGCCATTTAGGACAGAAGGCTGATGTGGGTGTGTATCAATGCCTAAAAGAAAGAGGGTGGTGGCATGGTGGAAAGGCTGCTGGCTTTGGAGTCATTTGGAACTGCTTCTGAATCACAGCTCAGCCACTTATCGGCTGTGTGGTTTTGAGGACATTACACCAAATCTTCAAATTTTAGTTTCCACATCTGTTCAGTGAGGTTAATAATGCCTACCTTACCTTTAGGGTGATTGTGAGAATCAAGTAAATTCATGTACCTGTAATGCCTAGTACTGAGTCTGGCAAAGAAGTAGTAGCTCAGCAAATAGCAATGTCCTTATCAGAAGGAGTGATCAAAATATAAATGATGCTGCTGAAAGAGAAAAGTCTACTTCTGTCTGAGGTCTGTTATATAAGAAGACAAGTGTGAAGGTGCCAATTTAGATGGACTGGGAGGTGACTGAGAAATGCATAGCCAGGCTGGCTGAGCATAATAGTTTTAAAAGATATCTCCGTAAACAATGAAGAGTGGAAAGGTACTTTAGGAAGATTGCGGCCCCCTCCCCAAAGCTTCCCAGAACTCAGTCTTCTGCCTCCTCCACTCCTCCCCTTAGCCTCTGCCTATCAGGAGTCAGAGCAGAAAGAATCTGTGCTCTCTCTAGCTTTCGGAACCCATCCAAGAAAAAGGGGTTTGAGCACAGGTACTGCACTCTGAATAGGCTGCCGGTGGTTCTGGTGGTTCTTATCAGATTAGGGTTTATGTGACGGGAACAAAAGAAAACTGGCCTAACAGATAAATAGGAATGTGTGTGAGCTGCCTGAGTCTGAGATTCAGCTAGTATCCTGGCACTCACTCCACACAGTTATCTGCAAAATGGAGCCAGTGTAAGCTCAGCATGGGGACTAAGATCAGTATCATATTTAATCAATTGTCTTATTAATTACTTAGAGGGGAATGAGGAATTAATTTCTAATTCATTCAATTTCACTCATTTTGTCAAAATAGACTGTCTGTTTTAAAGCTATTTTTGGCCAAGTAATTCAATAAGATTTTTTAAACAAGCATTTTAAGACTTGTTTCTTAAAAACAGGAAGTCATGTTTGACTTAGGGTAAGCCAACCCTTTCTGGACAAGTTTTAGGAGTGGCTAAATTTTGGAGCCTTGGTGGCACAGTGATTAAGTGATATGGCTCCTAATCAAAACGTCGGCAGTTCAGATCCACCAACCACTCCTTGGAAACCCTAGGGAGTAGTTCTACTCTGTCCTCTAGGGTTGCTATGGGTCAGAATAGACCTGACAGCAATAGGTTTTTAGTTTTAGTTTTGAATACGTAAAAATCCTAAATTGGGGATGCAGGGCCAAGATGGTGGAGTAGTCAGACGCTTCCAGTTGACCCTCTTACATCAAAGACCCTAAAAAACAAGTGACTCAATTATGTATGGCAATCTGGGGGCCCTGAACATCAAAGGCAGAGTTGAGGAACTGGACTTAGTGGCAGGGGGAGGGAGAGACGGTTTGGAAGCAGTGAGGAGTTGCCAGACCTGACCCAGGGAGAGCCTGACTGCTTCAGGCCTGATCAGCTCATGGGTGAGCAGTGAGGCAGGCAAGCAGCCTTGCTCAGGAGGTGTATTTTCCACACTGGGAGAGACCAAGCACCAGAGACTCTACACGGCCACCCAGAACTAGTGAGAAGCAGCCCTCCACAAAAGATAAGTACTTGCATATGACCTACCACGTGGATCAAAAACACCCCCTTTAGGGGAAAACCTCTCTCCCATTTACCTCTCTGCTCCCTGCTCTGCACTGGGTCCTGGTCAGGCTTCATCAATTGCTGAGTCCCCTGGGCTGGAAGTAGGATTCGTCATATGCCTGGAGCCATTCTCCCTACCTTGGAGAGTGAACAAATTAACAAAAAGGAAAAAATAAACTCTGGCTCCCCTAAGCCAGGAACCCAGCTCCGTTGCCTAGGCACAGGCATAAGGGATCCACGGACTTTGAGTGCCTTTCCCCCTACATAGACTTGTGTGGGCCCATCTCAACAGCGTAGGCACTCATTACCACAGTACAACAGGGTATATACTGGAAGTCTAACTTCAACTGTTTCAGCTGTGAAGTGACAGGTTCTTGACTTTTGACACTGCTCTGCCTATTAAGCAGGGTCTTCACCTACCCACATCAGGGACCTGAGGACTGGTGGCTCCACCTCCGCCACCTAGCCACCTGTGATAAGGGCCCATGAATAAGAGGTGCCCCCCAGTCCTTACAGCCAACAGCATTAGGTGGTCATAGTTCAGCTGCAAAACCTATCCACCTATGCACTCTAGGGAATAGGGACAAACCTTCCTCCTGGACACTCGGGGGCAGCCATCAGCCCCCTGCCTTGCTCAGAGTGTGTCCCCTGGCTGCAGCCAGATGCCTGTGCCTACACCAATCACCCATGCCTGTCTAGGACTGTAAGTGAGAGCCTATACCACACACTTAGTGGCTATCTATCTGGGTACCAGAGCTGAACCTATACAGGAGGAGTGGTTGGACTCCTGAGCTCACATACCTAGTTACAGATCTAACCACCTGGTGACAGGACATTAGAGCTTCAAAGTTGCCAATAATTAAACTAGCTCATATGAGCAACCTATTGGTGCATACCAAAACAAAACAAGAAGCTAGGACACAGTAAACAAACATAAAATAAATAAATATAATAACTTATTGATGGTTTGGAAACAATAGTCAATATCAAATCACATAAAGAGGCAATCCATGATGGGCTTCAGCAAGCTCCCAAAAGAATCTAGAAATCTTCCAGAGAAGGAAAATTTCTTGGAATTACCAGAGGCAGAATACAAAAGATTAATATAGAGAGCTCTTCAAGAAATTGAGCAAAACGCAGAACACGCAATAAAGGAAATTAAAAAGATTAGACAAGAGTATAATGACACATTTAACAGGCTGCAAGAATCCATAGAGAGACAACAATCAGAAATCCAGAAGATTAACAATAAAATTTCCGAATTAGACAACTCAATAGAAAGCCGTAGGAGGAGAATTGAGGCAATGGAAGTCAGAATTAGTGAGACTGAAGATAAAGCACTTGACACCAACTTATTTGAGGAAAAATCAGATAAAAGGATTTCAAAAAAAAAAAGAGGAAACCCTAAGAATTATGTGGGACTCTATCAAGAGGAATAACCTATGAGTGACTGGACTACCAGAACTGGGGGGATAACAGAAAATACAGAGAGAGTTGTTGAAGATTTGTTGGCAGAAAACTTCCTTGATATCGTGAAAGATGAGAAGATATCTATCCAAGATGCTCATCGAACCCCACATAAGGTAGACCCAAAAAGAAAGTCACCAAGACATATTATAAACAAACTTGCCACTGCCAAAGATAAAGAGAGAATTTTAAGAGCAGTTTTTAGTTTTTTTAGTTTTAGTTTTGAATAAGTAAAAATCCTAAATTTGGGATAAATGAAAAGTCATTTACAAAGGAGAGTCAATAAGACTAAGCTCGGACTACTCAGCAGAAGCCATGCAGGCAAGAAGGCTATGGGATGACATATATATAAAGCCTTGAAGGAAAAAAAAAACTACCCAACAAGAACTGTATATCCAGCAAAACTGTCCCTGAAATATGATGTTAAAATTAGAGCATTTCCAGATAAACAGAAGTTTAGGGAATTTGCAAAAACCAAACCAAGATTACAAGAAATACTAAAGGGAGTCCTCCAGTTAGAAAATCTGTAACATCAGATAACAACCAAAGACTAGAACATAGGACAAAGCAACAGGATATCAATCCAGATAGGGAAGTCATAAAAATAAATCAAAGCTAAAACACTGAAAATAGGGAAACAGATGTCAACATGTAAAAGATGACATTAAAACAAAAAAGAGGGACTTAAAAAATGTAGACATAGATTTTTCATATGGAGAGGAAGTCAAGGCAATATAAAGAAATAAAAGACCAGTATAAACTTAGAAAAATATAGGTAAATATTAGGGTACTCACAAAGGAAACTAAGAATCCTACAAGTTAAAATAAAAAACTAGAATAATATAAAGACTCAGCAAACACAAAATCAACAACAATGAAAAAGATGAAAATAAAATACATAAAGAAAAACAACACAGCACAGAAAATTCAGTGGAACAAAGAAACTGTGAACAATGCACAAAAAAAGACATCAAAATGACAGCACTAAACTAATACCTATCAATAATTACGTTGAATGTAAATGGACTAAATGCACCAATAAAGACAAACAGAGTGGCAGATTGGATTAAAAAAATCACAATCTGTCTATACGCTGCCTATAAGAGACACACCTTAGACTTAAAGACACAAACAAATGAAAACTGAATGGATGAAAAAAATATATGAAGCAAACAACACTCAAAAAAGAACAGGAGTAGCAACATTAATCTCTGACAAAATAGATTTTAAAGTAAAATCCACCACAAAGGATAAGGAAGGACACTATATAATGATAAAACAGTCAATACACCAGGAGGACATAACTATAATAAATATTTACGCACCCAATGACAGGGCTCCAAAATACATACAACAAACTAACAGCACTAAAAAGAGAAATAGACAGCTCCACAATAATAGTAGGAGACTTCAACACACCACCTTCGGTGAAGGACAGAACATCCAGAAGAAACTCAACAAAGACACAGAAGAGCTAAATGCTACAATCAACCAACTTGATCTTATAGATGCATACTGAACACTCCACCCAACAGCAGCCGAGTATACTTTCTTTTCCAGTGCACATGGAACATTCTCCAGAATAGACCACATATTAGGCCATAAAGCAAGCCTTAACAAAATCCAAAACATCGAAATATTACAAGGCATGTTTTCTGACCATAAAACCATTAAAGTAGAAATTAGTAACAGAAAAAGCAAGGAAAAAAAAATCAAACACATGGAAAC
>NW_004444009.1:4027645-4049549 GCF_000243295.1 Trichechus manatus latirostris | reverse complement strand
ATCCTGCTCCTTGGAATATATCCTAGAGAAATAAGAGCCGTCACACGAATAGATATATGCACACCCATGTTCATTGCAGCACTGTTCACGATAGCAAAAAAGATAGAAACAATCTAGGTGCTCATCAACGGACGAACGGATAAACAAATTATGGTATATTCACACACAATGGAATACTATGCAATGATAAAGAACAGTGATGAATCCGTGAAACGTCTTACAACATGGAGGAATCTGGAGGGCATTATGCTGAGTGAATTTAGTCAGTCACAAAAGGACGAATATTGTATAAGAGCACTATTATAAGAACTCAAGAAAAGATTTAAAAGCAGAAGAAAACATTCTTTGATGGTTATGAGGTTGGGGAGGGAAGGAGAGGGTTATTCACTAACTAGATAGCAGACAAGAATTATCTTAGGTGAAGGGAAGGACAGCTCAAACTATAGGGGAAGTTAGCACAACTGGAGTAAACCAAAGCTAAAAAGTTTCCTGAATACAACCAAACACTTCTAAGGACAGAGTAGCAGGAGTGGGGTTCTGGGAACCATGGTTTCAGGTGACATCTAAGTCAATTGGCATAACAAAGTTTATTAAGAAAATGTTCTGCATCCCACTTTGGTGAGTGGCATCTGGGGTCTTAAAAGCTAACAAGCGCCCATCTAAAGCGTATCAACTGGTCCCAACCCACCTGGAGTAAAGGAGAATGAAGAACACCAAAGACATAAGGAAACTATTAGCCCAAGAGACAGAAAGGGCCACATAAACCAGAGACTGCATCAGCTTGAGACCATAAGAACTAGATGGTGCCTGGCTACCACCAACGTCCACCCTGACATGGAACACAACAGAGAGTCCCTGATGGAGCTGGAGAAAAGTAGGGTGTAGAACTCAAATTCTAGTAAAAAGACCAGACTTAATGGTCTGACTGAGACTGGAGGAACCCCAGAAAGCATGGCCCCTGGACTCTATGTCAACCCAGGACTAAATCCATTCCTGCGGCCAACTCTTCAGACAAAGATTAGACTGGAGTATGGGACGTAAAATGATACTTGTGAAGAGTGTGCTTCTTAGCTCAGGTAGATACATGAGAATAAATGGGCAGCTCCTGTCCGGAAGTTTGATGAGAAGACAGAGAGGGTCAGGAGCTGGTTGAATGGACACCGGAAATCAGGGGTGGAAAGAAGGAATGTGCTGTCACAGTATAGGGAGAGCGATTAGGGTCACATAAAAATGTATGTATAAATTTTTGTATGAGAGACTAACTTGAATTGTAAACTTTGACTTAAAGCACAACAATTAAAAAAAATTGTGTGGAAACCAATTTCTGGAACTTCTGAGAAAACTATCTCAGACCAGGAAAGTGACCATTTTGCTCCACTGTTATACACTTTGCAAAAATAGCCTCCCCTGTGTATAGTGATAAGGTCCCCTGGGTGGCATAAATGGTTTGTGCTGGGATACTAACCTAAAGGTTGGCTATTTGAACCCACCCAATTGTGCCATAAAAGAAAGGCCTGGCAATCTGCTTCTGAAAAAATTACAGCCAAGAAAAACCTCTGGAGCACAGTTCTACTCTGTAACACATGGGGTCACCATGAGTAGAAATCAACTAAATGGCAACAGGTTTGGTTTTGCATTTGGTATATAGTGATGTACTCAAAAACAGCTTTGACTCTTTCTTGCTGCTGCCTACCTGCTGTGTGGGCTTGGGCAAATCCTTAATAGCCAGACGTTTTAAATCCTTCAGTCACTTGAATTGTAGGAATCTCAGTTTTTCAGTGCTCTACTCTCTAAGGTGTTTTTCAGTTTGAAAATGTAATGGTTCTGTGATTCTACAGTCTACACTCATTTAGGAAACACTTTATGTATGTGGACACTGTTGTACTTGTAGGATATAATTCTGTACTAGAACTTACTAGCTACCTGAACTTGGGAAAATTATTAAAACTCTAAGTCTCATTTTTATCATTTGTATTTATTTGAGATAATATATATTACTAGGGTCTACCACAGTACCTAGTTTAAAGTAATTACTCCCTTCAGGTATTCCTTTATATTTCCCTCGCTCCTGCACTCCTTTCTTCTCTTCCCTTATCTCCTTATGTTTCTTCCTTCCTTCTCATCTTTCCACCATGTCTGTACCCTTTCCTATTATGATGAAGCTACTAACATTTTTACTGGCGTAGACAATTTCTTCTTAAAAGACTCATCTGTGTGACTACATCTCTTACAGTCAGTGAACTTTTAGAGAAATGAATAATTACTTCTGCTTGATGCTCTCCACATTGCCTCACCAAGGGTCCCCAAGATGAGGGTTCCTGGGTTAATGTCCTGATTTTTTTTTTTTTTTTTTTTGCTGTTTCAACCAGTCTTAAGAATTCAGTGACATTAGTCACAGTTGCCATGCTGTACAACTGTCACCACTATTTATCCATTTCTAAAAAAATTTTTATCAGCCCTAACAGAAACACAGTACCCTTTAAGCAATAACTCCCCATTTCCTCCTTCCCCCATCCCTTGGTAACCACTGATGAACACTTGTGTCATGTATTTCCTGTTCTAGATATTTCATGTAAGTGGAATCATACAGTATTTGTCCTTTTTGTGTCTGACTTACTTCACTCAGCTTAATGTTTCCAAGGTCCATCCATGTTGTAGCATGTATCAGAGCTTAATTTCTCTTTATGGCTGAGTCAGAATCCATTGTACGTATGTATCATATTTTGTTTATTCATTCATCTATTGATGGACATTTTGGTTGTTCCATCTTTTGATTATTGTAAATAATGCTACAACGAACATTGTTGTACAGATATCTGTTTGAGTCCCTGCTTTTAAGTCTTTTGGGTATATACCTAGGAGTGGAATTGCTGGGCCATTTGGCGATTCTGGAGCCCCTGGGTGGTGCAAACAGTTAAGCGCTTGACTACTATTGAAAGGTTGGCAGTTTGAACTCAACCAGAGGTGCCTTGGAAGAAGGCCTGGCGATCTGCTTCCAAAGGGTCACAGCCTTGAAAACCCTGTGGTGCACAGTTCTACTCTACATACATGTGGTTGCCATGAGTCGAAATTGATTTGATGGCAACTAACAACATCAACAGGGTGATTCTATTTTTAATTTTTTGAGGAAGAACCAAACTTTTTTCCACAGCAGCTGCACCATTTTACATTCCAACCAGAAATGGATGAGGGTTCTAATGCTTTTACGTTCTTGACAACACTTGTTATTTTCCATTTTTTTCTGATAATAACCATTCTACTGCATGTAAAGTGGTATCTTATTGTGGCTTTGATCTGAATTTTCCTAATGACATATTTTCATTTGTGGTCTGAATGTTTTTGTCAGCTGTTTACTCCTACAGACAGCTAGATTCTGTAAAAAGGTTCACCTTTTACCCTTGAGGCTCACCTTGTAGCTTATTATCAAATCACCTGAAATATAAACATGGATTCTTGGTGCCAGTTAAATTCTGTATTTATTCTTCTTTGTTAAATTTATATTCCTTTGGGGAAAAGTCATACAAAAGCCCTCATATATTTCTAAATATAACACTGCTAGTGAATTTAAATCCCAGGAAAATCAGAAAATTCAGTCAGATATGAGATCAGTGAAGCACACTCTGATACGAGACCATCAAGCACACTCTGATTTAATTGTTTAAGGCAACTAGGGATAGTGGATGAAACTGTTATGTTACAGAGAACAATTCACTCTATAGGCTTCACCAGAAAAAAAGATAATTAGTGAGTTTTGGTGTTGAGAGTTTTAAATCATTTATTGTATCGGCTTACTCAGTATAATATATTAACCAGGGCCTTTAAAAGCCACTTTAAAAGCATTAAAAATAATTGCTATAAAAAATTAGAACAGCAGCAACAACAAATAATTGACAGAATCATGAATTATATAGTTGGTGAAAGTGCTTCTAACACACTACCAGGTAAGAATAGATAAGGGTTATTTGATTTGCACTTCACCCCTCTTCCAACGCACACCTTCAAGTTGGGAGGATACAAAAGTCTGAGGCAGTTGACATAAACCAAAAACACAAACCCATTGCCATTGAGTCCATTGCAGCTCATGGCAACCCCATATGTTACAGAATACAACTGCTCCACAGGGTTTTCTTCGTTGTATCTTAACACTTAACCACCAGGGCTCCAATCTTTACAGAAGCAGATATAATGCTTCCTAATTATGTTTGGGGCCATAGCACAGTTGGCTAGGGTGTTTGCCCCATTAATTCTGACTTATTTAGTTTCCCCAGTAGTCCTCTAGGCTAATAGGAACATCCTAGTGCCTTCTGTAGCTCTCCCAATTAGATCATACTAGAAAGACTTCAACTCTTATCCACAGTGTTTATCTATTTGTTTCCCTTTCCTGCTTCCGCTATACCTTTCCTCTTTTTGCTTCTCTTGGTCTAATGTAGGAAAGGAATGAATGCTCCCTCATTGACCTACGCTGGCATGAAGACCCCTGGGTTCAATTAAAGAGACTAAAAGGCAATGAGTGAAGTGAGCGGGCTGGGCATTAAATCACTTGATGTCTAGGAGAAGCAGATGCACTAGAGGGCTGGATTGGAATAAGACCTGTATGCTAGTACCCATGAGGCAACTTAATACCCCTTACCCTGTGTTAGTGACAATTGTAATCAGGAAAGGCTTTTCTATTCTCAGCCCTCTCTCCTTCTTCTGCGTGTTCTCACAAATACAGTGATGTTTCTGAGAAATAAAGCATGCTGTTCCATCCCCTGCACTTTCCTGACCTTCTTTCATAGCCTTCATCTAAGTTTTCTCTTACTTTTTTCCAAGGAACATTTTACTTAGTGTCATGGATTGAATTGTGTCCCCCAAAAATATCTGTCAACTTGGCTAGGTTATGATTCCCAGTATTGTATGATTGTCTACCATTTTATCATCTGATATGATTTCCTTATATGTTGTAAATTCTGTCACTATGATGTAATAAGATGGATTAGTGGAAGTTATATTAATGAGACCTACAAGATTAGATAATGTCTTAAGCCAATCTCTTGAGATATAAAAGAGAAAAGTGAGCAGAGAGACATGGGGACCTCGTACCACCAAGAAAGCAGTGCCGAGAGCAGAGCGCATCCTTTGTACCTGAGGTTCCTGGGCTGAGATGTCCCCAGACCAATGGAAGACTGATGCATCACAAGGACCTTCCTCCAGAGCCAACAGAGAGAGAAAGCCTTCCTCTGGAGCTGGTGCCCTGAATTCAGACTTCTAGCCTACTGGACTGTGAGAGAATAAACTTCTCTTTGTTAAAGCCATCCACTTGTGGTATATCTGTTACAGCAGCACTAGATGACCAAGACACTTAGGAAGCCCTCTTCACTTATTTAGAATCTCTGGGTGGTGCAAATGGTTAACATGCTTGGCTACTAACCAAAAGGTTAATGATTCTAGTCCACCCAGAGGCAGCTCAGAAGAAAGGCCTGGTGACCTATTTCTGAAAATTAGCCATTGAAAACCCTGTGGAGTGCAGTTCTACTCAGACACACATAGGGTCATCATAAGTCAGAGTCAGCTTGATGGCAATTGGTTTGTTTTTGTCTTCACTTAATCAGTTTAGCAAAATGAAGAATAAAAAAGTGTTGTAAAAATGACCTTTTGTTTTTTAGTTTCAGGGAGTTATCAAATCATTTAAACTACAACATGCTAGCTTGTGTGTGTGTACACCTTTGTACACAAACACATCCATTTATGCAAAAGGATGCTTAAATGGCTTCTGTGCTTGTTTCTAACCTGCTGCCATCAAGTCAATTCTAGCACATAGTGATCCTATAGGACAGAGTAGAACTGTCCCATAGGATTTCAAAGGAGCAGCTGGTGGATTCAAACTGTCAACCTTTTGGTTAGCAGCCAAGCTCTTGCTTCTATGACCTATTTGAGACCCCAAGAATAAACATACTTGTGATATATACTTGTAAATGGCTTGATGTACACATTTACATATAGCCTATGTCTCTGCACATACCTCAGTACTTGCCATTGATTGGAGAATTCATAGTCAATGGAATCTCAGAGTTGGAAAAACCCTTGAAAATAATCTTTTTAAATTTTAAACGACTCATTTGATCCTTGAACCCTCTGCACATCTTCCTCGTCCAAGGCTCTACCAGTCAAAGCTTGGCTGCATCAATCAGCAGGAAACTCCCTACCTCTCTAAGCTGCCTATTGCTTCTCTGACTGTATTGCTTCACTTGGGCTATGTGCTGCACACGTGGTTATATCTCATTTCTGCCTGTACCTCTGCAGGTGGCCTCTCTGTAACATGTGCAGTTGATTGCAAGTCAGGGTTCTGCCTCTGAGAGTCTAAGCACCACAAACAGGTTATACACAGGGCAGCCATTCATGCCCACATACAGAGCGCTTTTTGGGGGTGTGTGCCCAGCGTGCAGAGCTGTGGCTCTGAAGACCGCAAGTGCCTACAAATTCCTCTCAGCTCTACAGGAGACTCTCTTAACTGCATACTTGGAACAGTTCCCTGCTCACCTGCAGCACTCTGTCAACAAGCAAGGAGAACTTTAGAGCAGAAACCTAGGACACAGTCAGACCTTTGAAACCCCTCACTGGGCCTTGGGGTGAACCCACACTAGCAGACGGGCTGGTTGCCAAGCATTAAGTAAAATGCTCACACTTGTTTTTGACAACAGTGCTCAGGTTATATTTCACCAATTGCTATTTTGGGTAGGGAGCTATGGGAGAAATGTCTCCAGATTCCTGGCAGCTGAAATGCCTCTGCAAAGCTACCTTTCAGCAGACGATCAAGGTGAGAATTCGAGAGTCCATCTGCTCCATTTGCTGCACTTTCAAGGACTCAGCTGTGTTGGTACCTTCACAAGATTCAGCCCCAAGAGGCAGGTGGGGAGCCCTGGATAGAGGCTTCTGAGGAAAAGTGAGAAGAAGCCCCTGGGACAGGCCACTCTAGGAGTCCCCCTGCCGGAGCTGACTCATTCTTTGATACGTGGAAGCAACAGCAAGGGGTGGCTTCCAACTGCCTGTCTGTGATGATGGATGAGTTTGGCTTCGCAGCCAGGGGAACAGATAGGAGTCAGCAGAACACAGATGTTGCAAGGCAGCCAAATTAATCTTTGATAGGAATGTACAAACCAGTCCCTCATTAGAATATCTAATGGTCTAAATTCATTGCAAAGCAAGAGCTAACCTTATGGGATGGGACCTGGCTAAAAATCTTGCTAAGACTGATGCAGCAACTGATTCATGTGTGTAAGGCTTTCTTAAAAATCCTTCAGCCGTGGGGGAAGATTTCACAACCAAGGAGAGCACAGTTAGAAATATAGACTTTCTGCAACTTTTCTTCTGAAGAGTTGGAGCGCTGGAAAAAATCCCCAGTGGACACTTTAGCTTTATCTGAACAGGCTTGATCAGGTACATATATGTAAAGTCCAGGACAAAGCAAGACTCTAATCCTGTGTGAGTCCTTGGGGTGAGAAGTACCCTCTTCTGTAGAAATATCCCCAAAGAAGCATGCATTTTGTGAGTCAGGAAACTGATTAGTATACAGAAAAATGTTGTAGTGAATATACCTCACAGTAGTGAAGAGTTCCATATTATTAGCAAAAGTTTAAAACTGAGCCTATTTTTTTCCACTAAGAAAGACATTTATATGATAACTGACCTAGATTAAAGTGGCCACTTGGCTGTGTAGAAAGGTGCGGAAAGAATTGTTGACATCAGAGATCAAATACATCTTGGGTAGCTTATATTCTCCCCAAGTCAGAAAGGGGGTGGTATCTTTACCTCTAATATATTTCTAGAGTTATGAAAATTTCAGGATATTTATTTCTGATTTCATGGGGGCCATGGAGAAGTGGACAACAAGGTGAATCAATTTCTTCTTTCAGTAGAATTCTTGAATAAAGAAGAAAAGGAAATAGAGGGAAGAGATCATGACCATAAATCAGGTTTTAAAAAATGTGAACAAAACTAATGTGAACTACATCAGATACCTGGCAAATCCAAGAAATTAAGGTTGCACATCTGATTCAGGGAGACCAAAGTTTAGGAAAATTACTAATCATATCCAGTGGGCCTTCAGTGATCATTCATAAACAAGCCATTCAGCGTTAATATCAAATATATGAGATTTGGAGAAAGACACACCTGGTTTGAAATGTCTGTGAGTCTCAAATAGTTTTCTATGAAATAAAGATAATGATATCTGACTTGCAAGGCCACTGGGAAGATTTCAGATCTAAGTTTTAAGTTACTTGACAAGAGTAGGATCATAAATGATGGATAATAATACTAATGGTTGCTTCTATAGCCCGTTATTATGGATAAATGCTTAGGTTTGAGGAGCTTCCTGAGTGATTCTCAGGGGTTGTATGGTAATCCAAACATTTTTTTCTCTCTCCCCAGAAGTAATGGGAGGCAGAAATGCCATTCATATTAGAAAATTTGGTAGAGAATTTGGCCGAAGTGCTCTGGAAGATGATCTCTTCCCATCCAATGAAGCCATTTCTTGAACCTCCGAAAGAAGAGTCAAAACTAGCACCGTTAGAAATGGAAGTGACATCTAGGTGGCTCTTGAGAGCACAGGAGAAGGAGGGAATGTAGTAAATAAGATCAATCCTTGCACCTTTACAAAAAAAGTGAGCTGTGGGCCATTGAGAACCACCTTTGAAAAAGAATTCTTACTAAGCTGCCTAAGATAAAAGATGTTATAAAGAATTCATAAGCACCTACTGGGGGATTATGAAGATAGAGGTTCTAAGAATGCTACAGGTATTTAAGTGTGACTGTGAAATGAGATTACAAATGGGATTTCTGAGGATTCCTAACCTTTTTTATTCTCTCTGGTACTTTGCTACTGTTTAGGATACAAAGTATTGCATATGGGCCAAGTATTTGTCTTTTTGAAGCATATAGCCTGGGGCCATGCTGTGCAATATGGTAGCCACTATCACAAGTGGTTATTTAAATTTAAATGTAAATTAATTAAAATAAAATAAAATAAACGCAGTTCCTTAGGGCAACATATTTCAATTGCTCAATAGTCGTATATGGATAGTGGCTACCATATTGGATAGCACAAATATTGAACATTTCTATAATTTCAGAAAGTTCCATTGTACAGCACTGGTCTAGAGTGGTGTTTCTCAAAGTACAATCTGAAAATCACCTGCATAGAACCATCTCTACATACTTGCTAATAATGCAGATTTCTGGCCCATACCCTAGATATGCTGGATTAGGAATCTCTAGGGCAGATGACTAGGAATTTACATTTTAAACAGCATTTCTAGTGAGTCTTAAACACACAAAAGTTTGAGAACTATTGCTTTGAGATAGGTAAATACATTTTTTAAAATGTATTTTTATAAGATTTCAACTTTTAGCCATGACAAAACAGCCAGAACCCCTGCTAAACAATTCTAAAACTTGAAAAAAATATGTAAAACAACTGCTCCCAGCAGTTAGACAAAGGCAGTGTGGGAATTTGATTTTTGAGAAAGGAAGCACAAAGTAAACCCCATGATCCCTTCACTGCTGGAAATGGAGCTCAAGCAGAGCAACTAGAGCAAGATTCCACAGAGCCTGGCAGAGAACATATATGGGGGAGCTATAAACTGAATGGAAATTCCAGAATGTACATAGTGCTGGGGAGACACAGGAGTTCCAACCAAAGTGGCAAGACCATGCTGAATACTCTAAGGATTCATTTGAGACTACAGAAAGGACATGCCTTAAGAGTAGGGCTACTCTAGACATGCCATAACAGAGGTTTAAAATAAGCTTTAAACTTCTACTTATGACCATAATGGAGTAACTGGTACCAGACTAAACTTCCTGACACAAACATCTATGAAGGTTGGAGAAAATATGAAATAGCTATTTTCAGAATAGCTGTGGACAGCATGGCAGTGCAGGACTGTGATCCCTAAGAAGAGGAAAGAAAAGGAAGTGAGTTCTATGATCTCCAGAGATTTTTGCCTAGAGGTGCTTCCTATACTGTGGCATAGGGAGGGGTAGTCCAAACAAAGCAAGTGGTCTCTAACTGAGGATATAGAGGTCAGAGTTTGGGGATACTGAGGCAGCTGGAATTTATGAGACAGGCTACAAGAAAGAATAGGCCCCAGGAAAAAAGCTCCATATTGCTAGATGAGAGCCTCCTTGAGTTTAGACTGAATACTAAGCTGTATGCGCACAGGGTGAGAATCCACAAGGCTGGGCAAAGAACAACTACTAGGAAAAAAAAAATCTATGGGGAGCTGTGAGCTGAACAACTAGCAGAGCTCGCACAGGGCTTGGAGACATGCATGTTCTGACTAGCCGGAATGAACAGACTTTGTTGAACACTGAATATTTGTTAAAGAACCCAAAAAGGCCATGCCTTAGGAGGCAGACTAATCTAGCCCTAGAGTAAAGGCTACTCTGGCCATCCCTAACAAGCTTAAATAATCCTTCAAAGTATCAATCTAGTCCAAAAACTGTTCCACTTTTGGTAGAATAAAACTCAACACTCTATTAAGAAAGACAACATAATCTATTATAGATACTAACCAGCAAGTAGTATTTATCATTTTCAGACATTAAAAAAAATTACTAGACATGCAAAGAACAGTAAAGTTTGGCTCAAAACCAGGAGAAGAATCAGCTAATAGAAAAAGAAAATAAATAAAATAAGAAGAATTGATGGAATTAACAGACAAAGATTTTAAATAGCTATCATAAATATGCTCATGGATTTAAAAATAAAAGCTTGATCATAAATAGGAAAGAAATAGGAGTCTCAACAGGGAAATGGAAACTAAGAAACAGAACCAAATGGAAATTTCAGAACTGCAGACTGTAATACCTAAAATGAAAAACTCCCTGGACAGGCTTAATCTTAGATGAGAGTCTACAGAAGAAAATATTAGTGAGATTGAAGACATTGCAATGGAAACTAGGCAAACTGAAGCACACAGACGAAAAAAAAAGGCTGAAAAAAAAATGAACATAGCCTTAGTGACTTGTGAGGTAAAATGAAAGAGTTTAACATATCTGCGATTAAAGAATCAGAACAGAGGAGGAAAGGTTAAGACAGGAAAATAATGTTTTAAAAAGTTATGATAAAATATTTTCCAAATTTGCTGAAAATATAAACCCACAGAACCAAGAATTCCGGTGAACCCCAAGCAGTATAATGAAGAAATAAAGATGGAAGAACATAATCTAATTGCTAAAAACCAATAATAAAGAGAAAATCCTAAAAGCAACCACAGAAAAAGATACATGTAGGAGAGCAATAGGACTAACTACTGACTTCTCATAAGAAATGATGGAGAGTAAAAGATAACGAAGTCAGATCTGTAGAGTGCTAGGGAAAAAAGTCAACCCGGAATTTCAATTCCAGTGAAAGCATTCTCCAAAAATAAAAGTCAAATAAGGACAATTTGGTTCAAACAAAGTGGAGGAATTTCATTTCCAAGATACTTGCAGTATTAGAGTTATTGATGGAAGTTCCTCAAGGTAAAAGAAAATGATACCAACTGGAAACTCAGATCTACAGGGAAAAAAAAAAATGAAGAGTACTGAGAATGGCAAATGTGAGGGAAAATATCAGAGAAGTATTTTTTTTTTAATTTCCTAACTTCTCAAAAGAAAATTATCTGGCTAAAGCAAAAATAATAACAATGTATTGTGGCATTTATAATATACTTAGAAATAAAAATGTATAATGAGAATAGCAAAAATAATAGAAGGACAATTGTAAAATACTGTTGTAATGTTCTTAAACTATACATGAATATGACATTAACTCATAGTAGACTGTGACAGAGTAAAAACTCTATAGAAGCCATTTTAAAAAACAGAGAAGTATAACTAATAAGCTAATAGAGGAGAGAAAAGGAAATACTAAAAAAAATTCAATCTAAAGAAGGCTGAAAAGGAGAGAAAAGGAACAACAATAGTAACAAATAAATGGAATAAATAAACAAATAGCAAGATGGCAGACTAAAACTAATCATATTGATAACTGCATTATCCACCATAAAAGCTAAAGCTAACAAGACAGGTGGCGCCAAATATATGCTGTTCACAAGTTAGACACTTTAAATATGACATAGATAGTTTGAAAGTAATACAATGAAAGAAGATGTATCATGAAATCAATACACATAAGAAACATGGGCTGGTTATAATAATATCATAAAACATAGACTTAAAGACAAACAGTATTACTAGAGATAAAGAGGAATCTTTCATAATAATAAAAGTGTCAATTCACCAGGAAAAAATAATAATACAAACAAATTAAGTGTAAATCCTAGTTGGTTCTAGTCTACTGCTTTAGTTTAATATAAAGAAATATTCCCGTTGCCATCGAGTCAATTCTGACTCATAGTGACCCTATAGGATAGAGGAGAACTGCCCCATAGGGTTTCCAAGGCTATAGATGTTTATGGAAGCAGACTGCCACATCTACCTCCCGCAGAGTGGCTGGTGATTTGAACCACCGACCTTTCAGTTAACAGCCAAGTGCTTAACTGCTATGCCACCAGGGCTCCAAAGAAATATTAGGCTATGATGAAAGAGTAACTATAAGACGTAAAAAGAATGCTAAAGGTTGCCCTAGGTCTGAGGGAGACTTCTCAAGGAAGGGCAAACTTCAAAGTTTGAGGGTAAGCACTCTTCAAGGTGGAAAAGGTATGGTTGCAACCCACTGAATGGCAGAGAAGTTTGTTGTGTTGCCCCGGCCAGTGCTGGAATAATTGGATATCTTTACGCAAACACATGAACCTAGACTTTTACCCTGTACCATATACAAAGAATTTAACTCAAAATGGATCATTGACCTAAATATAGGAGCTAAAACTATAATACTTATAGGACTAGGTAAAGACTCCTTAGTTTACAAAGAAGTATATTTTACCTGTGCTTTATTGACTATGCAAAGGCATTTGATGGTGTGGATCATAACAAATTAAGGATAACATTGCAAAGAATAGGAATTTCAGAACACTTAATTGTGCTCAGGAGGAACCTGTTCTTGGACCAACAGGCAGTTGTTTGAATAAAACAATGGTGGTTTAAAGTCAAGAAAGGTGTGCGTCAGGGTTGTATCTTGTCACCATACTTATTCAGTCTGTATGCTGAGCAAATAATGCAAGAAGCTGAACTATATTAAGAATAATGCAGCATCAGGATTAACAACCTGTGATATGCAGATGACACAACCTTACTTGCTGAAAGTGAAGAGGACTTGAAACACTTAACTGATGAAGATCAAAGACCACAGTCTTTAGTATGGATTACATCTCCACATAAAGAAAACAAAAATCCTCACAAGTGGACCAATAAGTGACATCGTGATAAACAGAGAAAATATTGAAATTGTAAAGGATTTCATTTTACTTGGATCCACAAATAATGGCCATGGAAGCAGTAGTCAAGAAATCAAAAGACACATTGCACTGGGCAAATCTGCTGCAAAAGATCTCTTTAAAGTGTTAAAGGGCAAGGATGTCATTTTAAGGACTAAGGTGTGTCTGACCCAAGCCATGGTGTTTTCAGTCACCTCATATGCATGTGAAAGGAACTGAAGAAGAATTGATGCCTTTGAATTATGGTGTTGGTGAAGTATATTGAATATACTATGGACTGTCAGAAGAACGAAGAATATTGACTGCCATGTACTGCCAGAAGAATGAACAAATCTGTCTTGGAAGAAGTATAGCTAGGATGCTCCCTAGAAGGGAGAATGGCAAGACTTCGTCTCATGTGCTTTGGACATGTTTTCAAGAGGGACCAGTGCCTGGAGTAGGATATCATGTTTGGTAAAGCAGAGGGTCAGCAAAAAAGAGGAAGACCCTCAGTGAGATGAACTGACACAGTGGCTGCAACAATGGGCTCAAGCATAACAACAATTGTGAAGATGGCACAAGACCGACCGGTGTTTCATTTGTTGTACATAGGGTCTCTATGAGTCAGAACCCACTCGACAGCACCTAACAAGTAACAAGTATATAAAGAACACTAATGATAAGAGAAAAAAAATGATAAATTGGACTTTATAAAAGTCCAAAATGTTTGCTCTACAATAAATACTGTTAACAAAATGAGAAGTCAAGCCATAGAAAGGAAAGGGAGAAACTATTTGAAAAACATAATACTGATAACTGACTTTTATCCAGAACATAAAAAGAATTCCTACAGCTCAACAATAAGAAGATGAATAACTCAAATGAACAATGGGCAAGAGATTTGAATATACACCTATCAAAACAGATATATGAATAACAAATAAGCACATGTAAAAATGCTCGTCATCGTTAATCATTAGGGAAATGCAAATTAAAACCATAATATGATACTCCACACCTACTGTGATAGCTAACATTAACAAGACAGGCAGTATCAAATGATGGTGAGGATGTGGTGGAGCAGCTTGAACTCTCGTGTACTTCTGGTGGGATTATAGAGCAGTACATTCACTTTGGAAAACAAATCGATTTTTTTTCCCTATAAATTTAAACATTCAATTATGGCTCATAATTCTCATTTAGCCGAGAGGAAATAAAAACATGCTTACACAAAGACTTGTACTCACATAGTCATAGCATCTTTATTCATATAGTTAAAGCTTTGAAACAACCTAAATGTCCATCAGCTAGTGAATGAATGAGAAAATTGTAACATAGACATAGAACGGAATACCAAGAAATACACTATTGAAACAAAAAAAATGTAGATGAATCTAAAAACATATGCTAATGAAACAGTCAGATACAAAGACTATATTCTGTATGATTGCATTTATATGAATTTCTAGAAAATGCAACAATATAGTGACAGAAAACACATCAGTGGTTGCCAGAGTCCAGGGTTGACAAGGAAAGGATTGAGTGCAATGGTTACATGACTGTATTCATTTGTCAAAACTTATTGAAATGAACATTTTAAACTGTTGAATTTTATTTTATGTTAATTATAATTCAGTAAAGGAGCCTGGTGGCATAGTGGTTAAGTGCTAGGCTGCTAACTGAAAGGTCGGCAGTTTAAACTCATCAGCCACTCGGTGAGAGAAAGATGTGGCAGGCTGCTTCTGTAAAGATCTACAGCCTTGGAAACCTATGGAACAGTTCTACTCTGTCCTACTGGGTTGCTGTGATTCAGAATCAACTTGACGGAAATTGGTATACTTCAATAAAGCTGATTTTTAAAAAAACATAAAAAAGAAAAAAACCTCTGTATCTGTAACATTCAAGATCTGGGCATTTTGTTGTGTGAAAATCACACTTTAAATTGAAAAAAATGAAAGACAAAAAGGTATTGTTATAATTATTATGGTGACAACACAGATAACTGCCAAACAGAACAATTGTAGAAGAATATGCATAATACATTTATACAAATGCACAGTGTGGAAAAGTAGTCTGGCTTTTGGAGTTTGTGCATACGTTACCTTGGCTGACAAGGTAATTGTGGGACTTGATTCTATTTCCAGACTGAGTGAAGAAACAGGATCCTTAGAGACATTACTTTGCTTCCCGTTTAAAGGGTCGAGTCTAAGGCCCTGAATTCACAGCTTGGCCCCAGTAGGTGACAGAAGGAAGTCCCCAAATGTGAGTCGTTAGTAAATGAGAGACATAACCTAACTTAAATCTCCAGAACTAAGAAATTCTCTTGTGAGAAGTAGGAATGACAGAGTCATTGGGGCAGGCACGTTAGGTTAAAAAAAAACTGTTTTATAAAAAACAAAATGTTCAGCCTTAATGCTTAAGTCACTGGAAATGCTAAATATTACACAGAATTCCCACCACAGTAGTCCAGTTGGACCATTAGTCAACCAGCAATCACTTTGAAGCAAATTTTGCTGCACATATTGTCAGCTCAGAAGTTTATGCTTCCATCAAATTCAGAGTCTTGAATCTGTAGTGGACAGCAGAAACTAACTTTCCCTCAGAATCTGTGCTTGCTCTGATCAGGATTGGGGTTTAAACTTCTTTGGGTTTAGACTTCCCCCCAGCACTCACAGGAAACCCCTAAATACGTATCCTGATGGGAAAGCCTCTGAGGAAATTAAGAACTGGTATAGTGCTTAAGGATGATACCTCCGGGGGTGTAGCAGAAACAATCAATAACAAATACTAAAGTTCAGTCTCTTGGGGAAATTTGTATTTGATCTAGATGCAGGCACTCTATGACTATTCTGATTTTTCCAAGAAAAATATGGGTGAAAAGTTAAGCCTTGTTGTTTTATGGTTAGGTAAATAATTTCTCTGTAACCCACTCAATTATTTATTCTTTCATTCAACAAATATTAAGTACTTTGTAAGCAAACATACACACTGTTGAAGAAAGATTAAAAAATACAAGACACTGTCCCTGTTCTCAAACAGCTAAAAATCTTTTTAGTAAAATAAAAATTGCATTCATGAGAAATTAAATATCCATAAATTGTAAAAATAGTAATAAGAATAATAGCAACCATCAATTGAGTGCCATTGTGCTCAGTAATATTTATTTATAATATTTATTACATGGTAATATTTACTATGAGAGTATATAGGCTCTGAAGCTTCCTGGGTTTAAATCCTGGCTCTTCTACTGACAATAAAACTATGCATAACATAAAGTAACTTCTATTTAGGTATTTGTTATTATTCTGTTTCACTTTTCAAGTATCTGTAATCCTCACAACAATCCAATTTTAGTTTTATAAAATAAAAACAATTTTAATCCCTCTTTTACAAATTAAGAACCTGAGGTTCATAGAGCTAGTCAGTGATAGAACTGAGGCTTATTTAACTGTGGACTGAAGTAATGAGAGAAACACGAAGGAAGATGGAAGATTTTATCAGAGCTGTGAAGCACGAGGTAGGATTTCCAGCTGATGGAGATAATAAAGAAGAGTGTTAGTGACTGAAGATAGAAGCAGGGGTAAGTCTGAAGGATGAGTAAATCAGATTAGTTTGAGCTGAGTGTTTCTGTGGGGTAGGAGTAGTTGCAGTAAAGTTAAGGTAGGAAAAGTAAATGGAATTTAGTTTGTAGAAGATTTTGAATACCATGTTCAAGGAGTTCATAATGTGTTCTGTAAAAAGCAGAGAGTTATTGAATCTCAATAATTGGAATGACTTAAAATACCTTCTAGTCATTCCCTCTGCTCTTTATTACCATGGTAAGTTTCATTCAATAGAGTGAGCATTTTTAACTTCTGGCTTTATCTACCAGAGGAGGGCTCTAAACCCCTGGTTGAATATTTGTAAGAAAGAATGAAGAAGTTCAGTGTTTAATGCCTCATACTATCTCTTCTGTAATCTCCAACATCACAGAACTAATGAGGCTTTGAACGAGTCCCCTCAGATTGAGGATACCTGGTTTTGGGCTCTCCTCTTTAGTAAAGATAAAGATATTAATGGGAATAGGTTTGGAAACAAGCGGATAATAAAAAAGTAGAAAAAGATGATTTGGAGACGTACAAGGGACCACTTGGAGGTCCTCATGCAATAAGAAAACCACATGGCTATGGGGCTTTTCTAGGTAAGATGAATACTATGCAGTTAAACATTATGTCCAAATATTGTTTAAAAAGCAAAAAGATTGAGGAAGGGATATTAAGCTTTGAGAGCCTAGCACCATTAATTAAGCTGGCTCTAGTTCAAATACGGAACCTAGACCAAGACATTTGCTTGGTCAAGTTACAAAAGAAGGAAAGTAATGCTGACATGAAGAGAGTAAGGGAAGAAGAAAAATACAGACTCTCAATGAGAGATATGAGTTATTGTGGCCAAGTATCTCCTATTGGAAAAATTCTCTCAGAGATTGCCAGTATAAACTCTGGGAATTTTGTTTTTTTTTTAAACCTACCTGAAGGAACTAAAAAGGGACCAAATCCAGGGAGTGACTGGAGGATATGCCACACTTGGAAGAAGATGGCACAGGGTGTTAACTATTTTTATGACTTTTATGAAGAGAAGTCCCAGGCTGTGCCATGCAGGGCAACCATAACTCTGACAGAAAATGTTCAGCCTTGTTGGCTTACATAACAAGAAGAGAAAATTTGGAATAACCACAATTGCTGGAAAGTAGGGGGCAGGGAAATCCTGGAAAGGAGCTATCCAAAGAGGAAATATCACTAATTCTGTAGGTAATCTCTGCCCAAATCTCTGGCTGACTGCTGAACTATGTATATGAGGGCAGATTCCAAGCAGCCAGCTAAGACTAAAGGAACTGAACTGATACTAGTTTAGCTGCCACCTATCATGGGGAGACAGAGTTTTCATTTTGAGTCCAGCCAAGTTAAGTGCCTGCTAAACCACACACACACACACACACACACACGCACACATCACTCTTCAGAGGTATTTAAAAGAATCTAGAGTGGCTACAATATATGATTCACAATGTCTATATGAAATAATCCAAAATTGTTTGACATGAAAAGAAACAGGAAAACCTGACTAATTTTAAAGGGGAAAGACACTCAGTGGAGACTAACTCTGAGATGACACAGATGTTGGAATTAGTGCACAAGGACTTTCAACCAAGCAGTATAACTATACTTAAGAATGTAAATGAGTCAAAGACTGGAGAAACCCCAAGAGTATGGCCCCTGTACACCCTTTTACCTCAGTACTGAAGTCACTCCTGCGGTTCACCCTTCAGCCAGAGATTAAACAGGCACATAAAACAAAACTAAACTAAATGGGCACACCAGCCCAGCAGCAAGGACGAGAAGACAGGAGGGGACAGGAAAGCTGGTAATGAGGAGCCCAAGGTCAAGAAGGGGAGAGTGTTGACATGTCATGGGATTGGCAACCCATGTCACAAAACAGTACGTGTATTAATTTTTTAATGAGAAGCTAATTTGCTCTGTAAACCTTCATCTAAAGTATAATTTAAAAAAAAAGTATGTAAATGAAAATATTATCATAATCAATGAAATTGTAGGAAATTTTAGCAGAGAAAGGAGCCAAATGAAAAATTTTAGAACTGAAAAATAAAATATCTGAAATATGAAAAGTTCACTAGATAAGCTTAATAGCAGAGTGGAGATGATGGAAGGGGTCAGTAAACTTGAAGATAAATTATCCAATCTGAAGAACAGAGAGAAAATGTTTGGGAAAAAAAGACTCTCAGGGCCCTGTGAAAGAATATCAAGAAGTCTAACACACATGTATTTTGAATTCCAGATGGAGAATAGAGAGAGAGAGTGGTGCAGAAAAAAACAATTGAAGAAATAGAGATGTAAATTCAATCAATGATTCAAGTATTATTCATTAACTGTGGCATACCTAGGCTAGGGCATTAGGAGCAGTCCACCCTGGGTAGAGGCAATCAGGAGGACATTTTTTAAAGATAATTTATAAGAAAAATAAAACTGACTCAAACTTCATCTGCTTTTTTATTATCATCATGTGTTGGCAGTTTTAAAGACTATCAACGATAAAACACTTCTCCAAAAATATCTTGTTGGTCTAAGTTCTAAACAGTTATTGGTAATTTTAAATAATACACATTTAAGCTTCAAATTAGCACATTTAAAAAAATCCTTTAATAAACATAGTATTCTATAAAGAAGTTAGTTTTGGAATATTCCCAGTCATGTACTTGGTCCCTGACACATGCATACTCAGGTATATGTGCTCATTGCAGGAGTAAGTTCATAAGGTTTGGAATCATTAGAGAGCGCTTTGTGTACAATTTCTGTCTACAGACCCTGTGGAGATATATATTCCCACATTTAAACTATAGACTTGAAATAAGGAATGATAACACAGCAATTGTAAAGATGAAGAAAAAAACTTGAGTTATTTTAATTTTGTTATTCTATATGACCAGGTGAAGTTATGATTTGTGTTTGGAATTAAACAGTGAAACAGATGCAAACGGTGTGGTGTAATGTTTTTCTTTGGTAAGTGCAAATTTTAGTTCATATGTAAAATTATTTTACTGATCTTGAAAAATATAATTAAGATAGAAAATTATTCTCATGTAAATTGCTATTTGTTTTTAAACTAAAGGACAAATCAAGAAAATAAATTGTTATTACTATAGTGATACAATTTAGTCATTGCGTAAGTTGAACATTTTGCAGACATTCTGGTTGTATTAAAATTTACTTATTAGTTATTAGACAACTATTTACATAAAATATTTACATCAGATTTTAATGAAAGTATCAGTACTAAAACTGTTAGGTTGATGTGGTGTAATGGATTGTTTTTTGTGTGGCCTTTCTAGCCATGGTCTTGTAACGACCACCCAGGTGATCGGGCAGGATTGTGTGATAGGGTAATTGTGGCCCACTAAGGGGACTGGTCAGTTTTGGTTTGAAATAAGTCAACCCAGAGGCAGGAAAAAGAAGAGCCCACCACCACCAAGGAAGGAGAGATTGGCAGGAGCGGGCCTCCCAGCCCACAGAGTGAGAAAGCTGAGTGTCTTTGGGCAGAGACTGACGGCCAGGGAGAAGCCTATGCCTGACCTACAAATTTGACACTTGCCAGCCTCCACAACTGTGTGAGCCATTTCCTTTATATGGTTAGTCAGTTCTGTGAGACGTTGCAGCAAATTAGGGAACCCAAAGACAGGAGGAAGAGTGCTGAGGGGAAAGGTAGTGGTTGATGTTAGAGATGATGGAGTAGTACAGCAACTTGGAAAAGTTGAACATTTGGGACATCTTTAATCTCCGCCTCATAAGAACCAGCTATATGCTAATCCGTATAAAAGAAATTATTCATTTAGTTGACATCAAAGCTATTGAATAAATAACACTGCATTTTTGTCCTACAGGGACTTGGAGGAACTTGCAGTCACTTGCAAGTATTGTTGTAAAACCAGCAACAGTTTAATAATTTTTCTGAAGTTTTAAAAGAAATTTGAAGTGAAAAACCCATACCAACATTAAAGGACAACAACCCACTGAAACTCAACAAAGACAATATTTGAAAAAACAAGAGGGAAGGCAATTGAAGTAATGTGTGGATCTATTTTGATATATATAATGCCTTCAATATTGCATAGAGTTTATGAAAGTTGTAAAGAATGCAAGCTGGCACATTCAAAGCATGGGTACTGAAAACAACACAAGATTCAGATGACAGAGGGATGAAAGACAACAACGAATCATCATCTATAAGCACTGACAACAAGGAAGAGAAAGGAAATGTTAGCAAGTGTCAACACTAACAAGATGAAAAATAATGGAGAAGAAAATGGCATTAGTAAAGTGAATACTTTGATGAAGAAGAGACAATGAATGATATTTTAATCTATTTTGATATTGCTGCTAGGCCAATTCCATTTCCAGATGACAAGAGTTAATGTGGTTAAGGCGGGAAGTGAACCTTTTCAGAATAAATACAGACTGTTCTCTGCAGTTCAAAGAAAAGGAAAAAAGAGCAAAGGAAGCAGTTGACACTTGGCAACTTCATGATTTTATAAATCTTTATCAAACAATAAAAAACTTGGCAGTTTTTTTCAAAACTGAAATAATTATATTGTTTTGCCTTTAGACTGTTTGCAGATATTGGCACACAAAAAATGAACATCCAACTTCACAACTGGCTTTAAATCTGATATAAATTAAATCCTAAGATCTGTAAGATATCTGAACAATATCTCTCCTGCTCTTCTGACTATTACTCATCTCATTTTGTGAGTATTACTGAAAAAGACTGAGCAACCAAAGACAGACTTGATAAATGGAACTTCATCAAAATAAAAAAAATTTTGTCCATCAAAAGACTTTATCAACAAAATGAAGAGACAACCTACATATTGAGAGAAAACATTTGGAAGCCTTATGTCATAATAAGGGCTTAAAATCCTGAATATGTAAAGAACTCTTCCAACTTAACAACAAAAAGACAAACAACCCAATCAAAAAAATGGACAAAGGACTTGAATAGACATTTCACAAAAA
>NW_004444009.1:4022691-4027545 GCF_000243295.1 Trichechus manatus latirostris | reverse complement strand
AAAAAAAAAAAAAATCATACTGTCAACAAGCACATGAAAAGATGCTCTACATCATTAGTCATTAGGGAAATGCAAATCAAAACCACAATGAGATATCACTTCACTCTCACTAGGATGGCTATGATTTAAAAAACAGAAAACAGGTATTGGTGAGGATGTGGAGAAACTGTCACCCTCATACATTGCTGGCAGGAATGTAAAATGGTACAGCCACCATGGAAAAAAGTTTGACAGTTCCTCAAAATGCTAAGCACAGAATTATCATATCATCAAACAATTCCATTCTTGGGTATATGCTCAACAGAATTTAAAGCAGGAACACAAACAGATATTTGAATATCAATGTTCGTTAAAGCATTATCCACAATAGCCAAAAGGTAGAAACAGCGTCCATCAACTGATGAATGGATAAACAAAATGTGGTACATACTACATACAATGGAATATTAAATAGCCATAAAGAGAAATGAAGTCCTGATAAATGCTACAACATAGATGAACCTTGACAACATTATGCTGAGTGAAATAAGTCAGTTACAAAAGGACAAATATTGTATGAGGCCAATTATATAAAATACCCAGAATAGGCAAATGCATAGAGACCAAAGATTACTAGTGGTTACCAGGGGTATGTGGCAGGGAAGGAGAAAGGAAGACACAATCCTTAGAGAACACTGAGCTTCTGTTAAGGTTGATGGAAAAATTCAGGAATAGTGATAGTTAAACAACAGGATGAACATAATGTGGCTGAACTGTACAGGTGAAGATTGTAGAAATGTCAAAAGTACTATTACCTCTATACTTACCATAATTTAAAAAAATTCTAGAAAATAACATAGAAGTACCAACCATAAAGGAAAATATTGATGAATTGGATTATATTAATTTAAGAACTTCCGATAATAAAAAGATTGCTTTAAGAGAATGAAAAGGCAAGCCACAGTCTGGGAGAAGACATATGAAACACATAAAACTAACAAAGGAGTTGTTATATAATCCAGTTGTATATAATCCAGTACATATATCCAATACATAAATTTTTCAATCAATAAGAAAAGGCAGAGGACTTCTGGCAACATGACGCTCTAGACAGAAGCACCACACCATCCCTCCACAGCAAAGATCCAAAAAACTAAACCAAACAGAGAAAACAGCAATCTTGAAACCTTAACATCAAATGAAGAGATAAAGAACTCAGCCCAGCACCAAATGGAGTGAGAAAACTGACAGAGAACGGAGAGCGAGGAGAGATTCATGCAGAGGTCCCCTATCAGTTAGGGCAGTGCAGATCCGCCATCTTGGACTCCTATCGGAGACCAGCAAATAGGGGATTACAAGAAAGCAGCTTCACAGAGCTTCCAGCAGAGACTACACAACTGGTAATTTGCGATATACGCTTTCCCACCCCCTACCCTCTTCACCCCCACTTGGCCTCCTCTGCTTCCCACAGACACAGTCTCGTGTCCAGGAAGCGCTGGCCGCTTGGATTCCAACCACCCACACTGGTCGGCTCCCTGAGTGCCATTTGTTGGTTGCTGGTGTTGCTTTTTTCCACTTCTTTTGATTTCTTCCTTACCCCTCAACACCTCTTCCTCCTTTAGCTCAAATACCTGGTTCCGTGCGCCATCTTTGCTTCTTCCTAAATGGCCGCGGAACTCCCTTCGAGTGTGGAACAGCTTCCGAGTCTGGGCTGCCATGCTGCTGGGATCCCAAGGCTTTTGTTTGTTTGTTTGTTTTGAATTGTTTGTTTGTTTTCTTTTCCTTTTCTCGAGTTGAGAGCCCGTTCTGGCCACGCGGTGCTGTGTGGCTTGGGACCTACCCCCTCGGCTTGCACAGATGGGCAGAGGGATCCCTGGGGGCATTTCTTTTTTTGTGGGTTTTTTTTTCCTGTTTTTTGGGGGGCTTTTCTTGTTCTTTTTTTTTATTAATTTCTTTTGCTTTCTTTTCTCTCTTTTCCCTTTTTGTATTTCTTCATTACTCAGCTTCTTATCTCTCTATACCTTCCTTCTCTTCCTGTTCCCTGAAAACCTGGTGCTGAATACTTTTACACTTTCTAGCCAGGCTGTACTGCAACACCTAAGAACAACTTCCCCAGACCTTGCAGCTGCACTGGTAGGATCCCTGGGAACTTTTTTATTCTTTTTACTTTCCAATTTTTATTTATTCATTCTCTTCTTTTTCTTCTTCTTCCCCTTTTCGCTTTTCTCCATTTCATAGTCTCTTATCTCTCCACTCCAATGGCAAGCTCCCCTAGCACTCTTTTTTGTTTGTATGTTTTTGGCTCCTGTTCCTCTCTCCTCTCTCCAATAGCCATCTTAGCTCCACACATAACAACCTCCCTGCTGCATCCTGCCTACCTGTACCGTGCGCTTAACATCACACCACCCAGCAGCACAGGCATGGCCTACAAGAACCTGACAAGCACTGATTACTGACCTGCCCTGGTAGCCATAGTAAGTGCCACAAACAACCCATCGCAGTAACTCCTCTTCAGCTAGACCTACCCTGCTGTACCATATCGGAGCGTCTGACCTTAACAATAGGAGAAGGAGGCAGAAAGTATTGTGCCCACAAATGAGCAACACAACAAAGAACACACAGCCACCCTGCTGAGAAATAGCCAAATTTTTAAAAAAAGGACAAAACAAACAAATCTACAATGAATAAACAAGAAAAATAACTACCAAATGCCCCAAAGACAGCTGACAATATCAAAACATTTACAAAAACAGGACAGGATGGTTCCAGTAGCCATCCAAAATAAAACACCGGATGAATTTCCAGTGGAAGAAAATGCACTACGATCACCTGATAGGGAATTTGAATCTCTAATACTGAGAATTATCCAAGAGTTAAAGCATAAAGCAGACAAAAATGAGGACAAAATAGACAAATTCATGGAAAATACAGACAAAAAATGGAAGAATTCAAGAAAATAATGCAGGAACAAAATGCCAAAATAAATTCACAACTACAAATTACACAAAAACAACAATTAGAAATCCAAAAGACAAACAACAAGATTTGAGAAATGGACAGTGTCATAGAACGGCTGAGGAACAGATTTGAAATGGTGGAAGACAGGATCAGTGGGATTGAAGACAAACACTTGGATACAATTCTGTTCAAGAAAAACTCAGAAAAAAGAACAAATAAAAATTAAGAGACACTAAGGATTATGTTGGATACAATCAAAAGCAAAAATCTGCGAGTGATTGGAGTTCCAGAACAGGGGAAGAGAACAGAAAACACAGAGAAGATCATTGAAGAACTACTGACAGAAAACTTCCCCAATATCATGAAAGATGAAAAGCAGACCATCCAAGAAGTTCAACCAACTCCATATAGGATAGACCCAAAAGAAAATCACCAAGGCATATCATAATCACAATCACCAAAATCAAAGACAAACTAAGAATCCTGAGAGCAGCTCATGAAAAACAAGAAGTGACACACACAAGAGAAACAATAAGACAAAGCTCAGATTATTCAGCAGAAACCATGCTGGCAAGAAGGCAATGGGATGACATATATAAAACCTTGAAAGAAAATAATTGCCAGCCAAGAATAATATAACCTGCAAAACTCTAGTTCAAATATGATGGTGAAGTTAGGACATATCCAGATAAACAGAAATTAAGGGAATATGTAAAAACCAAACCAAACTTACAAGAATTATCAATGGGAGTCCTTCGATCTGAGAACAACTTCAGCTCACAGGCAGAATCTAGTATGCAGGATAGTACCAGCCAGATACCAATCTAGGAAATGAACTCACAAGGACTATCCGAAACCAAAAGAAATACAACAGGGAATCAGAGCATTTAATCTGTGAATAACAACAACATCAGAACAATAATGAGGGAATTAATGGTGTAGGTATAGAACCTTCTAATGGAGAGGAAGCCAAGGCGATACCAAGTAATAATAGACTGCATCAAACTTAGAAAGTTCAGGCTAAATTTCATGGTAACCACAAAGAAAGTTAACAAACATACTCATAAAAAAAAGGGGAGAAACATAAAGTCTCAGCAAAAATAAAAGAAATAAAAAAAAAAACCACAACAAAAAGTAATTCAGCACTGGAAAGTAAAAAGAACAAAGAAAACGTCAGCACCACAAAAAAAAGCACTACAAAATGACAGCAACAAACTCGAATCTATCAATAATTACACTGAATGTAAATGGACTAAATGCACCCATAAAGAGATGGAGAGTGACAGAATGGATTAAAAAAAACGGGATCCATCAATATGCTGTCTACAAGAGACACACCTTAGAAACAAAGATGTGAATTTATTAACAGTCAAAGGTTGGAGAAAAATACATCAAGCTAACAACTACCAAAAAAGAGCAGGAGTGGCAATACTAATCTCAGATAAAATAGACTTTAAAACAAAATCCCCCCTAAAAGACAAAGAAGGACACAATATAATGATTAAGGGGATGATACATCATGAAGACATAACCATAATAAACATCTACACCCCAATGACAGGGCTCCAAATTACATAAAAAAAATTCTAACAACACTGAAAAGAGAAATTGACAGTTCCACAATAATAGTAGGAGACTTCAACACACCACTCTCAGTAAAGGACAGAACACTAAAAAAAAAACTCAGCAAAGATACAGAAGACATAAAGGACACAATTACCCAACTTGACCTCATAGACATATATAGAACACTCCATCTAACCACTACAAAGTACACATTCTTTCCAATGCACATGGAACATTCTCCAGAATAGACCACATCTTAAGCCACAGAGCAATCCTCAACAAGATCCAAAACGTTGAGATAATTCAAAGTATCTTCTCTGAAAACAATGCTATCAAGGTAGAAATTAACAA
>NW_004444009.1:4016351-4022591 GCF_000243295.1 Trichechus manatus latirostris | reverse complement strand
TTGTTAACCAATGTCATAAAACAACATGTGTACTACTGTTTCATGAGAAACTATTTGTTCTGTAAGCCTTCACCTGAAGTACAATAAAATAAAAAAAAATTTAAAAAAAAAACTTTGATCTGTAGATCACCTGGAACAGAATTAATTTGGGGGAGTAGGAGCTCCTTGTTAAAAACTCAGATTCTTGGCCTCTATCCCAGGTCTACTGACTCAGTTTCTCAAGGATAGGACCCAGGAACCTGTCTTTTTAAAACAAGCATCCAGTTGAATCTATGTGCCCTAGGCTTTGAGAAGCAGTCAGTCGTGGCTCAGTGGTTGAATTCTCACCTTCCATGCAGAAGATCCTGGTTAGATTCCTGGCCAATGCACCTCAAGCATAGCCACTGTCCATTTGTGATGCTGATCAGGTTTCAGTGGAACTTCCAGACTAAGACTAGGAAGAGTGACCTGGAGATCAATCTACTTCTGAAAATCAGCCTATGAAAACCCTGTGGAGCACAGTGATCCAATCCCGTTGTGCATGAGGTTGCCATGAGTTGGGGCCTGACTCAATAGCAGCTAACAACAGGATTTGAGAAGCAGTAGTTTAGCAGCCAGACCTCCCTTCCTAGAGCCGTTGCCACACACCTTTTCTGCTGAGTTTCTGGAGTTTGACTGCTTGGGTGGAATGGGTCACAGTCAATACACATCCCTGAAGATTCCTGGTTGGAATTTGCTCTCTTAGCTAAAAAATGCCTCCATCATGCCACCCAACAAGGCAGGATATTTTCCAGACTGGCCCAGAGGAAAAGCCAATCATTGTTCTCATTCTGACTAATTGGAAACAGTCTGGCCACAAACACCTCCCTTTGTGCCTTTCCTCTTCTACAGGGCTTCGGCAGGGCTGCAATGAGGTTGCTGGAGGGCAGCCTGGTGGGATCCAGAGCAGAATAATTGCAACTACAATGCCTTCTGTCATTAAGTCCTGAGAGGAATGCTGAGTTGAACAATGGAAAATGTCTCTGTTGTCCTTGGGAGCATTTCTGTAATTGTCCCAAGTCAAGGACCTGAGTATCAAATGAAATTCTTTTGTCTGTATTGTCCCATAATTTTTTGGAATTTCCTATGGTCTTTTGCAATAATGGCAATTTGCTTACAATCTTGCAATAGACTGCCCTCAATTTGTTTCAGCCGGTCTGGAGATTTTTTGAGTAACCTACGTGAACTACAATTAGGAAAGGTTCTTGATTTCTTTTTTCTTGCTTAGAGAAGGAAAGAGGGTAAATCAATGTCTCCAATAAACAGCAAACCAAAAAACCAAACCCATTGCCATGGAGTCATTTGACTCATAGCGACCCTACAGGACAGAGAGTAGAACTGCCCCATAGGGTTTCCAAGGAGCAACTGGTGAATTTCAACTGCCTACCTTTTGGTTAGCAGCCTGAGCTCTTAACCACTGAGCCACCTGGGCTCTGTAGTGGTAGTAGTGGTAGTAAAAACATTTATTGAGCATTTATTTCATTCCAGTGTCTGTGCTAAATGCTTTATGTGAATTTTTTTTCATTTAATCCCCCCAAGAACCTTACAAATAAAGTATTATTTTTATTTTCACTTTACAGATGAGAGAATAGAGTCTTTGAAAGCTGAAATAACTTTTTTAAGGTTGAACAGGTAAGCATTAGAGCGGTGGTTTTCGTCAGAGAAGTCTATTCCCAAAGCCATAATTCTTTTTGCTACAGCTTGTGTCCCTGCTTGTCATATATAATCTCTCCTATAACACAACATAGGAGTCCCTGGGTGGTGCAAATGGTTAAGCCCTTGACTACTAGCTGAAATGTTGGCGATTCTAAGCCACCCAGAGCTGCCTCGGAAGACAGGCCTGGCAGTCGGCTATGTCAATCCACAAGGAAAGAATAGTTTAATTAATTAATATCAGAGGCCATGAAACCCCTAAACGGACTTAATAGAGAGCCAGAAGTTGATTTTCTCCTGAAAAAGGCAGGAATTAGGTGGAGGCCACCGGGCAATATGACTTGATACATTGCTTAATCTTTCTTCCTCTTTTCTGTGTGCTCTAAGCTTCTGCATTGCTAAGGGGAAGAAGTAAGACATGGCTTCTAGAAGATAATAAAGAATTATCTGCAAGGCAAAAATGGGTTCTACTTGAAACAGGAGAAATTTGGAGAATAAAATTACCCCCCAAGTTATGTTCCCGTGGGTGGGACAAGTGTTAATTAATTACAAATTCAGTGTTAGGATTGTTTATAACCCATCCCATGATGGTGAGTAATACCTTATTTTGGCCATATGGAGTACTACTTTTCATAATTAAGACCATGAAGTTTCTCACTGTACCTCACCACATTTAAGCATTTTATAAAAGTGGTCAAATATTACAGGTGGCAAAGAGGAAGGAGATAACTTATCCATAAGTATTTAAAGACTACATTTGCAGCTTCAATACATCCGGATGTTTACAAAGCATTGAGTCGATTATATATTTGGTAATCACGCCGCCAAATGTCTAGCCATTTGAAAACATCTGGATGATTGAATGTTCATCCGGATATTCAGTCTTGAGTAGATACTTGGCAACTGCAAAATAGAATTTTCCACTTGGTTGGTCTGCTTTTTGCAGAATTTTTAACAAACTAAATTGAATAGTTGTTCTGTATCTGTGCCATTGGCGTGGCTTTGGACTGATTAACTAAGAGTTGACCTGGAAAAAGAACTCCTAAGTCAGTGTTCTAACTATCCCACCTTTCCCAACAGTAACATATTGTTTTCCTTTTTTAGTTTAGTTGGTAGTGTTGAGTAAACAAACTCTTTGTAGGAGTTTAAAGGAGAAGACAGTGTGGTAATATTTTAGACCCTGTGATTGGGGATGAAAGGACCTGAGGAGTTCAAGCCCTGGCTATGCCTCTTGCTGTTGTTAGTTGCTGTCAAGTCATTTCTAACTGTAGAAATGGTGTGGCAGATGCATCTGACCTCCTCTAACTTTACAAGGTGGAAGGAGAATTAAGATCAACAGTCCAACGCTGATTCCTATGAGGCAAAGGTCAGACATGCCTCCTCTCTCTGCCATTTTTACCCATTCCGAACACTAACCGTCCCTCCCACAGCACTCTCTACTTCTCTGCTGGGTTCAATAATTCATTGCAACGGCTACACAGAACTCACAAATAATACTTCCGATTGTGGAATTTATTAGGGAAGTAACAGTTACATTTCAGGCTCAGGAACACTCAGGATATAGTTTCTCCCATCAGGACAGCCTTTTCGCATCTGTGCTCACAGGCACGCCTCTACCTGGCCCTCAGTCTCTGCCCAAAGGCACTCAGCTTTCTCTCTTCATGGGCCCAGAAGCCCACCACGGCATCTCCTGCTGCCAGGTCTCTGCTGCTGTGTCTCTGCTGCCTTCGATGTTACAGCTGTCTCCTGGTTCCAGGAGCTTCTCAGTGCAAGGATACCAGGTCCAAAGGACGTGCTGGTTCCTGATTGTTCTTCCTTGGTGGTGGTGGGATCTTCTCTCTTTCCCATCTGGGGTGGCTCATTTCAAGTCCAGCAGGATGGCAAAAATGACCAATCCTTTTGTTGGGCCACAATTTCCCTATCACACAAACCAGACCAATCACCTGGGTGGGAGTTACAAGACCATGGCAAGAAAGGCCGCACAAGCTCTGTCCATTGAACAGCACTGACTCATAGTGACCCCACATGTACAGAGTAGGACTGCTCCATAGGGTTTTCAAGGCTGTGACCTTTTGAGAGCAGATTGCCTGGCCTGTCTTCCAACGTGCCGCTGTATTTGTTCCAACTGCCAGCCATTTCAAGTAGTCAAGCCTCTTACCAATTGTATAACCTTGCGCAACTATATTAACATCCCAATAACAGTTTGTCTTCTGTGAAATAAGTATAATAAGAATAACTGATCTCCCACTTGGGAGTTTGTTGTGATGATCAACAAACCCCAAATGAGATAAGTATCAAATGAGAAAAGAAATGTGACCATTTTTGTGAACTGCTACATGGTAAATGTACATGGGAATGTGTATGTTTATGCCACTGGTGCATGTGAATAGTTTTGCTTCTATTTCCCTCCATTTAAGTACACTTAATGCTACATAATACCCAGCTTTGTGCTAATAGGAGGAAAAATTTTTTTACAAAGAATGACTAGGAAATGCATTATAATTTAAAGCAGTAAATGTCAAATGGCCTAAAATGATAAGAAACATTTTCAAGAAATTCTGTCCCTGACCTTGAATTTTATCTCTTACTCTCAAATAGGTCCTTTGCCCATAAGCCTTCAGCATTTTCAACTCGGGTGCTTCTAAAGGTAGTTGCTCTGTGTGGAATAAACTTCCTTTATGTTTCTAAATGTTCAAATTTTAGGAATGTTTCATGCTCCATCTAAAATGTCAACTTTCCATGAATATTTCACTCATTCTTCTGAAGAATCATGACTTTAAAGATCTGAATTTGAGACCTGAGTCTGCCAATTAACAATTGTGTGACTTTGGTCATTGCAATTATTCTCTTGGAATTTTGATTTCTTCAGTAGGAATTATCATATCTGATAGAGTGAAGTGAAAATTGAATAGCACCTATTCTTTCCAAAGGACCCTATCTGTATCTCTAATGTTACCTAACACTTTAATTTCTTTCTTGACTTTTTATTTTTATCAATGTTCATGCCTTAAAAAAATCAAATAGAGCTATAAGATGTACAAGAGAAAAGAGGTTCTCTGTCCTCCTAATACTCAGTACTGCTTCCACTGGCAACCACTTCGAACTCTTGATCTATTTCTTATACTTGCCTCCAGACTTCTACCATCTTTATACTGCCATTTCTTGGTTTTTCAGTTTTAAATATCTTCTACTGACTTTTCACAACGGTAAATGAGGATTTACCTCTCTTACATTTTCCTCTCTGACATATACATGTTTGCCTCCCCAATCTGTCAGTAAAACTCCTTGTTTGTGTTGCTATGATTCATGAAATATTACTCATAGGTAGGCTAAGAAGAAAACAATGACATTATTTCCTTTCTCATACTACTTTTTATATTCTCTGAAGTTAATGATTGCTTTATTCTTTAATAGCATAGTTTAATATGCTATTTACTCCTTCTGTTTCCTTTTCTAATAATTATTTTTTAAACCACCTTCAGCCTTTAGGGCAGCCTTCTTTTCGTTTATGTGCTGCAAATCATGGTTGCCGACATCAGTGGGCAGGGGAAACAATAATGACTACAGGAGGTGAATAATCTGTGCTATAGTCATTTGACACTAAAAATAGTGTTAATTTTAGCCCTTATTTTTTTGGACCACCATGTTGGTTTTATATCCCACCCCCCAATCTTCTGCATTCATTGTCAAAAACTGGGATTTTTTGAGTCCTGAGAAGGATTTCTCTGGACACATGACTTTCAGTGCTAAAACTGGGTCAGTACTGGGCAAACCATGATAGGCACAGTGGTTAAGAGCTATGACTGCTTACCAAAAGGTTGGCAGTTGGAATCCACCAGCCTTTCCTTGGAAACTCTATGGGGCAGTTCTACTCTGTCCTATAGAGTCGCTATGAGTCAGAATCAACTCAATGGCAACAAGTTTCAGGTTTATCATAGGGAACCCTGGTGGTGCAGTGGTTAAGCACTCAGCTATTAACAGAAAGGTTGGTGGTTTTAACCCACCAGCTGCTCTGCAGGGGAAAGATGTGGCAGTCTGCTTCTGTAAAGATTTACAGCCCTTAGCATTAATCCAAAAAACACAGAATAATAATTTTGGTGAGGTTGTGAAGAGACTGGAACACTTACACACTGCTGGTAAGAATGTAAAATGGTACAGACACTTTGGAAATCAATTTGCTCCTCCCTTAAAAAGCTAGAAATAGAAATACCATACTATCCAGCAATCCTACTCCTTGGAATATATCTTAGAGAAATAAGAGCCATCACACGAATAGATCCATGCACACCCATGTTCATTGCAGCACTGTTCACAATAGCAAAAAGATGGAAACAACCTAGGTGCCCATCAATGGATGAACGGGTAAACAAATTATGGTATATCCACACACTGGAATACTATGCAACGATAAAGAGCAATGATGAATCCGTGAAACATCTTATCACATGGAGGAATCTGGAGGGCATTGTGCTGAGTAAATTTAGTCAGTCGCAAAAGGACAAATATTGTATGAGATCACTATTATAAGAACTCAAGAAAAGGTTTAAACACAGAAGAAAACATTCTTTG
>NW_004444009.1:3993427-4005088 GCF_000243295.1 Trichechus manatus latirostris | reverse complement strand
AAAAAAAAAAAAAGCTAGTGAGCGGCCATCTAATATGCATCAATTTGTCCCAGCCCACCTGGAGCAAAGGAGAATGAAGAACACCTAAGTCACAAAGAAAATATTAGCCCAAGAGACAAAAGGGCCACGTAAACCAGAGACTGCATTAGTCTGAGACCAGAAGAAGTAAATGATGCCTGGCTACCACCAATGACCACCCTGACAGGGAAAACAACGGAGTCCCTGAAGGAACAGGAGAGAAGTGTGGAGCAGAACTCAAATTCTAGTAAAAGACCAGACTTAATGGTCTAACGGAGACTGGAGGAACCCCAGAAGACATAGCCCCAGGACTCTCTGTTAATCCAGAGCTAAAAACATTCCTGAAGCCAACTCTTCAGACAAAGTTTAGACTGGCCTATAAGACATAAAATGAAACTCATGAAGAGTGTGCCTCTCAGTTCAAGAAGATACACGAGACTAAATGTGCAGCTGCTATTTGGAGGCGAGATGAGAAGGCAGAAAGTGATAAGAGCTGGTTGCATGGACACAGGAAATCCGGGGTGGAAAGGAAGAGCGTGCTGTCACATTATAGGGATAGCAACTAGGGTCACATGATAATGTGTGTATAAATTTTTGTATGAGAAACTAACGTGAGCTGTAAACTTTCACTTAAAGCACAATAAAAAAAATATTTTAAAATTTAAAAAAGAAAAAAGATTTACAGCCTTGGAAACCCTATGGGACAGTTCTACTCTCTCCTAAAGGGTCGCTATCAGTCAGAATGGACTTGACGGCAATGGGTTTTATCATATCATAAATTTCCAAGTTCTGAGTGTTGCTTCTGGTAGCATACTGTTCTTCTTACATAGGTGTATCGCCATCTCTTGTCACTCTTGTCTCTTACCTCAGTTACAGTTTTTGTGTGTGGGTGTGTTTTGCTTTATTTTCTTTTCTCTTTGGGATGCTGTTCTTATGTCTGTGTTCTTGTGTGTGTGTGTGTGTGTTTTGTTTGCTTATTCTTTGAATCTGGTCCTTATCTATCTTTCATATTAGACACTCTTCTCAAACATTTTTCCATACTTGGCTATCTACTGATATTTTTTGAGACAGGAATCATATCTGATTAATTTTTATGTCCCCCAGAGAGTTCTAGTGTATTAGTTACTGACTTAGCTCAGGCTAATTAAATTGTATAATAAATAATAGTATTGAAACGGAATTGACCAGGTCACTAAATGGAATAACCAAGCTGGAAAAGTGTAGGAAGCCTGGTAGCCCTGGGTAGCAAAACTAATGGTCAGTATTTTCTAGGCACAGCAGGAACTGGGAAGAGTCAGCTCAAGCTGTTTTTTGGTTGTTTTATCACTGCACAAACTTCAAATTGCAGGAAGAGAGTGTTTGATTGACCTTGTTGAGTAATGTGTCTACCCTTGGCCAAGAAAAGACAGGGGTCCTTGACTGATAGTCCCATCAGACTCTACCCAATGGGGGAGGATAATTTCCTCAAAGGAAAATGAGAAGGCTGTTCCCACAGAAGATGGAATGGCTTCTGGGCAACACTCAATAAGTATTTCATGTATGGATAGATGATAGAACAGTTCCTCTTATCTGGAAGTAAGGGATTGGAAGCAGGTTAAGAGGTGACTAAGACTTGCAATCTCTCAACCCTTATTCAACTTCTTGTCTCCAGGTGGGAAACAACAGAAACAAACTGTGGCTCATTCTTTTCCCAATAAAGCTCCTCTTCTTGGAACCTTCCAGGGAGCTAATTCTTCTCCTCTCTGTAATCCCCAGCAGTATTCCTTATGACCCTAATCTTGCTGATTATTTTAACATAATAACTTTTTTCCCCTCAGTGGTCTTACACTACATTTTAAATTGAAATTTGAAGTTTCCAATCGGGGTTCTATTTTTCTTAGATGCTCAGTTCGTGGAAGCTTTATCCTAATGTGGGTATTACAATCAAGATGGCCATAAAAGTAGATTGGACTATGTAGTGTTTAATGGAAATCAGTTTAGCCACAGTCCTTGGTAAACAGGAAGGTAAGTGAAAGGTCTTTTCAAGCTGTAAAGTACTATGTTATGGCATATAGTTATTTGAATTGGTCTAGTGAATTCTGAGGTACTGTAAGTAAATTTCAGAAATCTGGACTAAAAAGTTTCACATATCCCTTATTAATATGTTGTGCTTGGAGTTTCATCAGTTTTGCATTCTGTTTCTTAATTCCAGATACAACTCTTTGATAACAGGGCTACATGCCTACACTTTGCCCATTATTGTGTGGTCTAGGGGTAAGGGGGAAACTCTGATGATGTAGTGGTTAAGAGCTACGTCTGCTAACCAAAATGTCGACCGTTCGAATCCACCAGGTGCTCCTTGGAAACTATGGGGTAGTTCTAATTTATCCTATAGTATAGCTATGAGTCAGAATCGACTCGACAACAACAAGTTTGGTTTCAGTGGGTTTAGGGATTAAACAACAAAGATTATGGAAATCAAGTGGGTCCACTCTGATCTAGTGCTATTGGGTTGTCCATTTCAGAAAATGGAGTGAGAATTTTACTAAAACTTTCTTAGTATATACCAAGGTACAAATGTCATTTAGTCTCTCTGTTACCTTGTTTTTATTCTTGAGCATCAACATAATTTTCCTACCTATCTTCTTTGTTCAGATATATTTACAGAACTTCTTTGTAGGGGTTTTTGATTTCTCAAAGTCCATTTTGGTGTTTTTGGTTTATAGCCAACCTACAATTTTGGCAGGCTTCCCTACTTACCTTGGAGGCCTGAGATTCTCCCTTCAATTCTATTCTGACTAGTTATTTAGGAGAGTGTGGACTATTTTATTTTATTTGGCCAATATCAAGTCAAATAATGTAGCCCCAGGCCAGATAGTATTGTGTTAGACAGTGCTATAGAACACAGGCCATCCCACTTACAGACTAGTGTCAGATACACTGGTCCCAAAAATGTATTCTGAAGTAGACAAATAGTCAGATAATTAAATGGTAAATAGTAGCAGATGCCCAAAGATAAGACAAAAACATGAAAGGTGGTCTGCTTTGGTATTGGCAGGAAGATATGTTTCAGAGGGCAGGAATTGCTGAGTAAGGGAGTATTGCCGAGGCACAGTGATCCCTGTGATAAATCAGGCAAGGCCAGGCCTGGAGACTTCAAGAACAAGGGACACTAATTGCAGACTTTTTGTTTTGTTTTGTTTTGTTTTGTTTTAATAAAATCAATGGGAAAAAGACCACCGAAGTCTTTAAGTAGGGTGGAGAGCAGCAATGGAGAAATCAACTGAAACTCGTCTCCAGGCTCAGACAGTTTAAATTCTTTACAGGGAGATTTTTTTTTTCCCCCTTGAAATGTACCATAACTTGGATCAGACAAGAAGAAATGGATGTTGAGTTAAGAGACCTGGGGTTTCATTTGGTTCTACTGCTAACAAGATGCATGACCCTGACCAAGTTCACGTTCTAGGTCTCAGTTTTCTTTTTTTTTTTTTTTCATTCCTAAAAGGAAAATGTTGTACTCTAAGATTCCTTTGAGCTCTGGCTTTCTGAGTTACTGATTCTACCCAAGCATCACCTGTAGACTTGGGATCACATAGGAGGAGAGCCACAGTCTATCACTTCACTTAAAATGCAGTGAGAGAATATGTCTGTATGCAAGAATGGGTATGAGAGTGTTTTCTTTGCGTAATTTTACTCAAGGACTTAAAAATCCCATTTTACTTATTGATTAGCATCAGCGTACTTAGCCTGATGCTAAGAATAGTGGTAGATTGTAGTTGTTTAATAATTAAAAGTGGAAGGAAAGAATAAATGAAGGAGATTCCATGTGAACACACCCGCCAGAGTCCCTGTAAATCTTTGTGTACATTTGTATTCAAATGCTGGCGCAATTAGTTGTCCACCTCTCCTCCCTTTTTCTCTTAGGATCTTTTACTGTCTTCAGGCTATTTATATGCATTGGGGAGAAGGAAGAAGGAGGATTTTTTTTTCTTCCTCTTCAAAATGCAAAGGTAACTGCTTTTTTCAAATCACCAGATGAGTTCTGATGTAAGCTGTCTCAAATAGAAAAAAAAAACATTGGAAGAGAGGAGGAAAATAGTAAATCTGTTCTTATTCGGGAAAGGCAAGAGCTTATCTACTAGAGAGATGTGGCCTTTCTAAGGAGTTACACCATTTATATTCTGTAGAAGCCGAGTTCTTAAACTGAATTGAATACTTTCAGCTGGATGGGGAATATTAGTTTATTCAACACAAGATTGGACCTAATATAGGTGAATAAATAAAGGACATGTCTGGACAAATGAGTGGAAGTAGTATTTTAGGGTCTAATTTCTTAGGAAGGAGTTCTGGTGGTAGAGCGGTTAAGCGCTCAGCTGCTAACCAAAAGGTCAGCAGTTTGAACTCACCAGCTGCTTCCTTAAAAATTGCAGCCTTGGAAACCCTGTGGGGTAGTTCTACTCTGTCCTAGGGTCTCTATGAGTCAGAGTCGACTCCAGGGTACACAATAGCAACAAACTCTTGAGAAAGAACAATGGAATATGGGTTTGGAACAAGGATGGTAACTGAATCTACATTTATTTCACTTGGCTGATATGAAACAAATCAATCTCCTTTGGACTTCCTCGTCCAAAGATGGTAAATTTATGGTCTCTTCCCGTGATCAAGTGCTGGGCTGTGTCTACAGAAGTGACAAATATGTATTGTCTACCTACTATGTAGGAGCTCTGGTGGCACAGTGGTTAAAAGGCTCTGCTGCTAACTAAAAGTTCAGCGGTTCGAATTCTCAAGTCGCTTCGCAGTGTGCTTCTATAAAGATTTACTGCCTTGGAAACCATACCTACTCTGTGCCTTGTAAGACGTTTACTAACATCTGACTTTTTCAGGTGTTTGGCATGATACAGAGGCTTTCTTTTCTATCCTTTTTAATATTCTTTATGTTTTTGTTTCCTAGGAATATGTTCTAAAATTCTTTTATACTCCTTGCCAAGGCCATCTGGTTACATACAGAAAAAAGTGGGAATCTACAGAAAGAGTACATTCTGTTCCCTAATGTGTATGAAATGTTTACTATTAAAGTCACACAAAGACTAGGTTTCTGAAGGACACTTACTAGAATTGAGGAATGGAGTTTATAATTCTCATGGAATCCAGATTTCTGGATTTCATGGAGGTTAAGGTGACTCACCCAAGCTATGGCCTTGAGATGGTCTTTGAACCTTGAGCCTTGAAAATACTAGTCACATAAAAGTAATCTTTAAGTCAAACAATGGTCTAACTTAATTAGTAACAGAATGGTTTGCCTTGGGCGTTGTGCTCTTTTAAAGAATTATCTATGTGTAGTAAGTTTAGAAGGCCTGATGAAGCAGTGGTTAAAGGCTTGGCTGCTAACCAAGAGGTCAGGCAGTTCGAATCCACCACCTACTCCTTGGAAACCCTATAGGCAGCTCTACTCTGTCCTATAGGGTTACTATGCGTCTGAATCAACTTGAGGGCAACAGGTTTGTTTTTTTTTTTTTTTTGGTTGGTTTTGTTTTTGTTTTTTGTTTTACTCAGTTTCAACAAAAACTACAAAGGTCAGACTAGAAGCTAGGTTTTAGGGTAAATTGTTATTATTCAAACAAGGTCAGCACTTCCAATCCACCAGCTGCTCCTTGAAAAACCTATGGGGCAGTTCTACTCTGTCCGATAGGGTTGCTATGAGTTGGAACCGACTCAAAGGCACCTAACAACAACAACAACATTCCAGCCCTTTTCCCATGGCATGGTGTCATGGATTGAATTGAGTCCCCCCAAAATATCTGTCAACTTGGCAGGATCATGATTCCCAGTACTGTATGACTGGGTACCATTTTGTAATCTGATGTGATTTCCTTATGTGTTGTAAATCCAATCACTATGATGTAATAAGATGGATTAGTGGCAGTTATACTAATGAGGTCTACAAGATTAGACAGTGTCTTAAGACAATTTTTTTTTGAGATATAAAAGAGAGAAGCAAACAGAGAGACATGGGAACCTCATACCACCAAGAAAGCAGCACCGGGAGCAGAGCATGTCCTTTGGACCTGAGGTTCCTGCCCTGAGATGCACCCAGACCAAAGGAAGACTGATGACAAGGACTTTCCTCAGAGAGAGAAGACCTTTCCCTGGAGCTGATGCCCTGAATTTGGACTAGTAGCCTACTAGACTGTGAGAGAATAAATTTCTCTTTGTTAAAACCATCCACTTGTGGTATTTCTGTTATAGCAGCACTAGATGACTAAGACAGAGTAGGGTGCTGCTCTAACAGATACCTAAAACATGGAAGCGGTTTTTAAACTGTGAATGAATAGAGGAGTTGCAGCAGCAGAGGACCAACAGCAGCAGAGAACAAGCAGCAGCAGAGAACAAGCAGCAGCAGAGAACAAGCAGCAGCAGAACCAGGAGTCCAGCACTAGACAGCACTAGAGCCGACCCATAGAGCAAAAGAGCTGAGTGCCTGTGCACAGGAGGCTGCCTGGTGGAGTGGGGTGCCTCCGGGCACTTATCAGTGGAGCAACCGAACTTTGGAACACTTGCCCCAGCAGGACAGATGTGGGTGTGAGGCCTGAGAGCCTACAGGCCAAGAAAGCAGGAAGCAGAAGCTAAAGAGATAAGGAACACAAGAAGCCAAGCTGCCTCAGTCTCAAAAGGTATGGCCAGGATCTCTGGTGTTTCAAAGGGTGGAGCCACGGCCTCTGGTGTTTCTAAGAGTGGAGCTGTCACTCCAATGGACTAGGAGAATGGTGTGCCTAAAGCCAAAGGAGCAGAGTTGCTGTCCCAGTGGGCCTGGAAGGCAGAGCTGAAGCTCAGGGCCAGGGGCCTCCACTCAGAATCCGGAGACTGTGGCCAATACCTAAAGTTTGAAGGGCAGGGCTATTGTGTGAACTGTCTCAGAGAATAGAGGATTATTTTCAAGCCATCAGAATGAATGTAATGTCTTCTGCTGACTTTCTTGGTGCCTGTTATCCCTTCTTTTCCTCCAGTTTCTCCCATTTGAACTGGAAATGTCTAGCTTGTGCTTGTTCTGCCATTGTACCTTTGAAAGCAGATAACTTGTATTCTAGATTTCACAGATGAAGAGGAATTTCTGGATTTTGGACTTGGAGTTGATGTTAAGACTTTTGCTATGATATGATAGGGTGAATATATTTTACACATGACAAAGACATGAATTTGGGGGGGCCAAAGGGTGGAGTGTCATGGATTGAATTGTGTCCCCTCAAAATATCTGTCAACTTGGCAGGGTCATGATTCCCAGTATTGTATGATTGTGTACCATTTTGTATCTGATGTGATTTCCTTATGTCGTAAATTCAATCACTATGATGTAATAAGATATATTAGCTGCAGTTATACTGATGAGGTCTACAAGATTAGATAGTGTCTTAAGCCAATTTCTTTTGAGATGTAAAAGAGAGAAGTGAGCAGAGAGACATGGGAACCTCATACCACCAAGAAAGCAGCACCGGGAGCAGAGCACATCCTTTGGACCTGAGATTCCGACTCTAAGATGCTCCCAGACCAAGGGAAGACTGATGACAAGGACCTTCCTCTGGAGCTGACAAAGAGAGAAGACCTTTCCCTGGAGCTGATGCCCTGAATTTGGACTTGTAGCCTACTAGACTGTGAGAAAATAAATTTATCTTTGTTAAAACCATCTGCTTGTGGTATTTCTGTTATAGCAGCTCTAGACGACTAAAACACATGGTATAATTACTAGCAATAAGATGGAAGATAAAAATCTGTGAAAGATCTTTCTTCTTTGGAAAATTTTTGATTCTATGGTCAGAAATGTTGCCCAGATTTGCAAATTGTATATTAAAAAAACTTCAATCAGTTTCTGATAATGGCTTAATGTGGTTTTTGTTTTAACAGAATTCATCCATCCAATCTTTTTTTCATCCAAGAAGTATTTACTGGACTACTACTACATGTATTACTTTCTAACTGAAGATGTTAGACAGAACTTCTTTTCAACATCTCCTCATCATTCAGTCCTTGGTTCAAAAATCAGTTTTTATAGTCATTGTCTTCTTCATCACCCACTGTAAAGAATTGCTATCATACCCCAAGCACATCATTCTTTTTTTTTTCTCCTTAATTATTATATAGTAAAATTTACATTTTTTTGAGAGGAGTTTTTCAATTCTGTGACATTTATAGATTGATACATGCAATCACTACCACAATCAGGATATATAACAGTTCCATTACACCCAAAAGGTCCCTTGTGCTACCCCTTAGGGGTCATACCAACTCCTAGCTCCTGGCAACCATTGATCTGTTCTCCATGTCTATAGTTTTATCTTTTTGAGAATGTCATACAAATGGAATCACCCAGTATGATTTTGAAACTGGCTTCTTTCATTAAGCATAATGCCTTGGAGATTCAACCAAGTTTTCTGGAATATCAATGGTTCATTCCTTTTTATTACTGTTCCATTGTATGAATGTAACAAAATCTGTTTATCTGTCCACCTGGTGAAAGACATTTGGGTTGTTTTATTTGGTTATTATGAATAGAACTTCTACAAACAATCCTGTGTAGGTTTTTGTGTGAATGTAATTTTCATTTCTCTAGGATAAACACCTAGGAGTAGTAACTTTATAAAAAATGGCCAAACTGTTTCCTAGAGTGGCTATACCATTTTGCACTCCTACCAACAATGTATGAGAGTTCCAGTTGTTCTGCATCCTTGGCAGCACTTAGTATTATCAATGTTTTTTATTTTAGACATTTTAATGGGTATCTCATCATGAGCTTAATTCACATTTCCCTAGGACAGTTCCACTCTGTCACATGGGGTCCCTATGAGTTGAAAATTGACTTGACACACCTAATAACAACACATGACTGATGATTTTGAACGTCTTCTCATGTATGTACTTATTGTCATTCATATATCCTCTTTGTTAGGTGTATGTTGTTTTGTATATTTTTGGTGTTTGTCTTCTTGTTTTTGAGTGTTGAGATTCCTTTATAAATTTTTTTCTGTATGGAATTCTTTCACCTCCTCTGAGATTCCAATGACACTAATGTTCGATCTTTTGTTGTTGTTCCACAGGTCCCTGAAACTATTCTTTCTTTTTTTTTCAGTCCTTTTTCTCTGTTTTCCACTTTGAATAATTTCTATTGATCTATCTTCAACTTCATTGACTCTTAGTCGTCTTTGTTCTGGCACTGAACCTACTCAGTGAGCTTTTTATTTTTTTTTAGTTTTGTTATTGTATTCTTTATTTCTAAAATTTCTATAGCTTCTTTATATCTTCTATTTCTTTGCTACAACTTTCTATTATTCCACTGATTTCAAGAGTGTTCAAAATTGCTTGCTGAAGCATTTTTATAATAGTTACTTTAAAATCTTTCTCAGATAATTCCAACATCTGTGGTATCTTGGAGCCCTGGTGGAGTAGTGGTTAAGTGTTTGGCTGCTCAAAAAGTCAGCAGTTTAAATCCACCAGCTGCTACTTGGAAACCCTATGGGACAGTTCTACTCTGTTCTATAGGGTTGCAATGAGTCCAAATCAACTCAACGGCAACAGTTTGTTTGTTTTCTTTAACAGGTACCATCTAAGCATTGACATCTATTGATTGTCTTTTCCCATGCAATCTGAGATTTTCCTGGTTCTTATGTCAAGTATTCTGAATTTTTATCTTAGATATTTTGAGAATTATGTTATGAGACTCTGGGTCTCATTTAAATCCAATTAAGAGTGTTGATATGTTTGCTTTTGCAGGCTGTTGACCTCATTCAGGTCATAATTTCCAGCCAATCTTCTATGGGCTGTGGTTCCAATTTCAGTTCAGTTTTCAAAGCCTTCACAGTGCCATTTAGATCTATCGTCCACGTGTGCTATGGTGGCCAGTCTGGGAACTGGGATATGGTCTATCTGTTAGTTCAGTTCTTCAAGTCTTTGATATGTTGAGTGCAATTATATCCATGCATGCATGGCTATGGGGTGAGCCCAGGACTTCATAAATAACTTTATGGAGTAGCTTTCTTGATTTTCTTTGTCTGCACAGTCTCCCTAATACTTTCCAGGTCCCTGGATCTCTTCTTTTTGGCACACTAACTGGAAAGCCAGGGCCATAGTTTCCCCATTCTGCCACAGACTTTTATAACTGCACCTATACCAGGGGCTGTCTTAGTCATCTAGTGCTGCTATAACAGAAATACCACAAGTGGATGGCTTTAACAAAGAGAAGTTTATTCTCTCACAGTCTAGAAGGCTACAAGTTCAAATTCAGGTGTCAGCACCAGGGGAATGCTTTCTCTGTAAGTTCTGGAGGAAGGTCCATGTCATCAATCTTCCCTTGGTCTAGGAGCTTCTCTATGCAGGAGCCTTAGGTCCAAAGGACACACTTTGCTCCCAGCACTGCTTTCTTGGTGGTATGAGGTTCCCATGTGTCTCTGCTGGCTTCTCTCTTTTATATCTGAAAAGAGATTGGCTTAAGACACTATCCAATCTTGTAGACCTCATCAGTATAACTGCTGCTAATTCATCTTATTACATCATAGTGATAGAGTTTACAACACATCACATTAGATGTGGAAATCAATGGTACACAATCTGGGAATGACCCAGCCAAGTTGACAGATATTTTTGGGGGACACAATTCAATCCATGACAGAGACTAAACATAAGAAGGTCAGAGAAAAAACATGCAGCTGGTATCAGCCCTACCCTCTTGGAACCACAGTTCCACTGAATGAAGAGGAGCGTTCACCTCCTTTAGAGTTTTGTTCCTGTGGGCTTACATTACCTGGCACTACCTCTCCCACCATGAGATTTCTTGGAGACTGGAGAGTGACAGAATGGAAAATAAAAGCAAAAAACTATAGCAGGGGGTTCTGCATTATCTCTCTGAGCATTAGGATCTGTCCCCTCACCTCATGAGCCAGAAGTAGAGAACTTTCTCTGGAGTTTTCTCTGTCTGCACTTAGTTACCCACTTCTGGATTTCTAGTGCATTGAGTTTAGTCTGGGGAATACTAGAGGGAAAAGAATAGTAAACTCATTGCTGGTTCAGTGGTACTAAGTAATCTGGTCTTTCCAAATCTGCCTGCTACCGTTTACAGTTCAGAGTCTTCAAATTGATGCTCCATGCATTCTGTCCAGGTTTTATAGCTATATTCATTAGGAGAGGTAGAGAGGAGTGTGCTTACTCCATTTTACTATGTACCAAAAACTATATCATCTTATGTTATTTTCCTCATAATTCTTACTATCTTAATGGGAGCCCACAGGAGCCAAAATTCTGAGGGAGAGGAACAGTCTTCTTTATTCAGTGAAGTTGTGGTTCCAAAAGTTTAGGGCCAATACCTACTATATGTTTTTATTTTCTGTACTCATTATTCTATTTATTTATTGTACTTATTTATTTTCTGCCATTTTTCCCTTTAGAATGTAAGCTCCATGGGGGCGATGACCTTGTCTAGAATTGACTTAACAGCCAATTTTATGGGGGAGGGGAGGTTATCTTTTCAATATAGTATTCTCACAGCCTACGGTAGTGCCTGTCACTGTTTTCACTTAATACATTTTTTTTTAATATTTTATTGTACTTCAGGTGAAGGCTTACAGAACAAATAGTTTCTCATGAAACAGTAGTACACATGTTGTTTTATGACATTGGTTAACA
>NW_004444009.1:3978923-3987043 GCF_000243295.1 Trichechus manatus latirostris | reverse complement strand
AGTGGGGAGATGGTTATGTGTGGAGCTAAGCGGCTGTTTTGTCTCCCATTGGACGCTCCGTGAGGCTGCTTTCTCGTACCCCCATTTGCTGGTCTCCGATAGGAGTCCAAGATGGTGGATCCGTGCTGCGTTAGCTGGTAGGGGACCTCTGCATGAATCTCTCCTCGCTCTCCGTTCTCTTTCAGTATTCTCACTCCATTTAGTGCTCGGCTGAGTTCTTTATCTCTTCATTTGATGTTCTAGAGTTTCAGGATTGTTGCATTCTCTGTTTGGCTTAGTTTTTTGGATCTTTGCTGTGGAGGGACAGTGTGGTGCTTCTGCCTAGAGCGCCATCTTGCCGGAACCCCTCTAATACATATTTTTTAATGATTAAGTAAATTAAATCAAGCTATGAGTTGGGTCTTAAAGTACGGGATATGATTTTTAATAGGTGTAAGGAGAGAAGGAGGAGTTTTCAGTCATTCAAGCAGCATATAAGCCATGAAAAAGACAGAGGAATTATTTTGAAGAATAGTGATAACCAGTTCAGCTGGAACAGAGGGCTCAGGTAGTGGAGGTAGTTGTAATATTCAATGAGACTAGAAAGAAAAAATGAATCTAACTTGTGTAGAGACTTAAACAGGCAAGTGAGTTTAGATTCAGTGGGCAATGGGGAAGTGCTAAAAGTTTTTAAAAAGGAAACGATATAATCAAAGTCGCAATTTGGAATGATTTCTATGGCAAGAGAGGGAAGAGAACAGAAGGCAGAAAGACTAGTTAGAGATTGTCTAGGTGGGGAATGATAATGTAAAAGCCTGATTTGAAGGCTTGATAGCGGAAATCAAGAGCAAGGGATTTACACATAAACAAAGCCCTCACTGACCAACTGATACAACCAGAGTGAAGAATGTGATTAAAGAAAATGGTGGAGTCCTTGTCAAGAAACAAAAGCAAGTTTCCCCAGAGCGTACAGGAAGAGATTTTAGCAATTTTCCCTTCTGAAAAGTAAAACTCCATTCTTAATATTTTTGAGATGGAATGTGACTCAACACTCCTCCCCCTCTATTTCTGTTCCTTGGTTCCTCAAGCCCTATTTCCCCAAGGCCTATTGTTCCAGGAGTGCTGACCTTTCCTTAGTTGCCTGACATTCAGGCAAGTTCTTAGCTGTCAAATTTCTATCCAGGTGGCCTCCATAAATATCTCAACAGAATTTATTTTCTTTCATTTTCTTTGGCCTTGCTTGAGAATTTGCTGATTGGGAGCCTGTTTGGGGACCAGCATGCCCAAAGATGGATAGCCACATCTGCTAGCCATTTGGATTAATTATTACACCTGTGTCATAAAACCTGCATTAATAAAGAGGTGGCAAGAAGACTCAGACTGTAGCCTAGACAGGACCTTCACCCATTTGCAACTTTCCGTCTTGTCAATGGCATGCCACCATCTTCTCCCCCAAGCATGCCACCTTAGAGTGTTTCAAGTTTTGTCCTTCAACATCACCATCACTAGGGTGTCTCTAAATCCTCCCAATTCTTTATCTGAAACACCTTCCAGAATCTTTTTTTCTACCTCTTTCTTGTCTATATTTTAGTCTGAACTTCTCTAATCACATGACATCTAGAATATTATGAAATCATGTCTCTTGCCAGCTGCCCACTCGTTCTGACTGTCCTTTCTACCATATAGAAGAATCTTCCTTCTCAAATATTTTCATGAAGTTACACTCCAATGTCTTGAATGGTAAACATGAATCTCATCTTTGATCTACTGATAGGCTCCCAGAAATTTATATGGTTTTCTGTTAATCTTTTCAAAATCAAATAAAAATGCTTCATCTTGCTCTTTAAGGCCATCCACCGACATCCTTGAGTATTGCTGTCCTAATTTATGATTGATCTTTCATTTATAATTGCTTACTCTCTCAAATATGCACAAGTCTTTGATTATTGGTTGCTGGCTGCTTCAAACCTTAACTGCACATAATACCCCCAAATACATTATCCCTTTTTCTCCACCAAGTCCCTCTATAAAATACCTCCCAGAAGTCATCCCAGACACAGCCTTCACACCATCTCCCACCCCACCCCAACCTCTCTACATGGGACCCATGTTAATGAGAGATTTGCAGCCTGATAGAAGCTGTTGAGAATCCAGGACATAAAGCCCATAATAGGTACTGAAAATGGTAATGGTAAATAGCCTCTGTACATTTAACTTAGGCTGATGATGATGAAAACAGACTAGCCTTCAAAAAGTATAAGCTCTTGGCAGAGTTTCTACCAAGTTGCAGTCATTTGACAAACTTGGGGAAGTGATAGAGGAAACCAACAATGTCCTTGGCAGTTAGAGATGGAAAATCAACTTTGTTAATAAGTGAAGTGATAGATGTTTCAACCTCATATTCCTCATACAAAATAATAATAATAATATATTAATAAGAAATAGAAGATCTGGAAGGAGTTCAGGAGTGGAAAGTTTATCAATGTGCCAATATCATTCCTCTTAATTTCTTGCCCCTCCCAATGTATTTAAATTCTTAATTAGAACCATTAAGACATAGTTGTAAAGAATGACAATGAAGCCCATTTCCTTTGGCAATCAGGGCTTAAAAAAAACAAAAAAAAAAAAAAAAAAACCTGGCCTTCGAATTGATTCTGACTCATAGTGACTCTATAGGACAGAGTAGAGTGGCTCTATAGAGTTTCCAAGGAACAGCTGGTGGATTCGAACTGCCGACCTTTTTGGCAGTTATAGCACTTAACCACTGTACCAGTTGATGACTTAAAAGTATTACAGGGAATACTTTTTTTGAAACTTCCTTTCTCTTTATTGTCAATAGAGTGAGTTAACTTAGATAAGATACATCTCTTGACATTCTTAAGTGTGGTGGAATCCATTACATTAGAAGAAAATATAAGAGTTGGGTCAATTTTGTATATCATACTGAGAAGTTAACATTTTATTCCCTCTCCTCCTCATACAATTTATTCTTTTTTCACTTTCTCATCTCTTTCCTCTCTCTTCTTCATCCCATTTCTTCATTCTAGTTACCTCCCTTCCTTTTAGAAACACATTGCTCTTAAATGTAAAGGGAAAGAAAAATCATTAATCACTCCACAGGATACAGAGCTTAGATGGCTGGAGTTGCTGGAGGAGGTCTGCTTAGCATCAGCCAATTTTTCATTTCCTTTCAGTGGGGACAGTGGGCTGCTCTGTGTCTCTGGGGCCAGACAGCATGAATGCAGGTATTGAGTGTTCAAGAGGAGACGAATAGGACCAAGTGCTGGAGATGTAATAGCATTTAAATTAATCTAGTACCTGGACTGAAGTTCTTCAACCCCTCTTTTCCTTTTTCTCTGGTTTAGAGATACATATTTTCCAGGCTAGACGTTGGTCACTATTAACTCTGCATTGTTGGATGGACAATGATTCCTTCCCTCGTCCTTTTTTCTCCTCCTCAATTGAAATCTTCCTTTCTGAATCCTGAAAATTTAACTTTCTAGCTTTCAAAGTTTTTCAACCTTTAGGGGAAGACTAGGTGTTACATAAAGATCTAATCACTAACAGCTTTTTTTTAATGAGAATTTGACAACTATAGAATTATCTAGAGATGCAGAGAAAGTCATGTGAGAGATGGATTCTTTATTCAGAAAAAAATGTAAAAAAAATCCAGTCAGTTTTGGACTTTTAGGCATAAGGGCTACTAGGGACATCAGCAACATTTAGTCAATGCCCCTTTATTGTACATATCAGACATAGGAACTAAAAGCAGTAAAGATAAACACTTAACGAAACTAGATGAGGCACAGTGGAAGAAAGCAGTAATAGACTTGAAAAATATATATATGAAGAAATCACCCAGAATACACCATAGAGAGACAATGATAGAAAATATGAAAGATTAAAAAATACAGAAGATACAATGAGAAAATCAAATATATATCTGACTGCTTTCCAGAAGGAAAGATTATGAAGAATAAGGGAGAGGAAATATTCATATGTGCAACGACTTTCTAGAAATGAAGACATATGGGTTCTCAGATGAAAGAATTACATGCATCAAAGAAAAAAAATTCTACATCTAGGTATATTGTAGTGAAAAGTATAGAAATTCTACTTTAGTAGAATGCTAAAGTCTTGGAAGAAAAAATTAAGAGCACCATGAAGGTGAAGAGATATTGTCTATCAAGAAATTACACTAACAAAAGACATCTCAATACTGAAAACACAGAGGACTGATAATAAACCTTCTCAAAATAAGAAAAAAAGAAGGCAGAAAACTATAAAATGCTTTTTTCAAAATGCAAAGAGAAAATGATTTTCAATCTAGAAATCTATAAATAGATAAACCAACATCCAGGAATGGTGGTGAAATGAATATATTTATAGCTTACTATTGCTCGCTGAATGGACTATTTAAAAAACTGTATCAGCAAGAATGAAATTGAATCAAAAGGACAAAATCAGATGGTGGAAGCAATGGTAAGTAAGAAATTGCTAAATTGAGCATGGACAAAAGCAAGAATCAACATACATGAATAATAATTATTAATGTTGTTTGAAATTAGATAAGCAGACTTTTTAAATTCAAGAGTGCATGTTAAAAATTTAAAGCTAACCATTAAAGAATGAACATAGACTATATATGTTCCAAACCAGCAGATCAAATCAATAAAAAGGCAGAAAAGGAGAAAAATAAACAGCAGCAAAGAAGAAGTATAATGAATAGAAAAAATGCATAGAATAATATGCTACAAAATACAACCAAATAGGCTTCTGCTTGAGCGAAGAATGCAGTTGACATTGTCAGGCCAATGCACTCTTGCAACAACTAGAAAAGAAAGGAATAGTTATAAAATCATAATAAAAAAGAAATCAGAGAGACATGAATGCAGCAAGAAGTAGATGAACTAAATTCCAGAGAGAAAAGAGCCGTTTCTAGATAAGCTGACAATCACCTGCCATTTTGTTCTCTAGGAACATATTGCCAATTCCAGGTGAGGATTAAAATTCTTACTCACCCTAGAAAGAAAAAATCTACTGAGGGCGAAAGAAAGAGGTGTATCTTTAGGTTGTGCTTTAAAGGATTAAAACACAGCCAGCTTTCCCCACAGAACATTTGCTGAGTTCTTGGGTAGCCCAGGAGGCTAAGAAACTGGGTTGCAAACTATTAAAAAACAGAATGAAATCTCAGTCATCTTGGAGAATTTAGTTGAAGTCCAACTTAGAGGATAAGTGTCTCAATCAAGATACTTGCCAGATCTTGAAGCTACATGAGGCAAGACGCTAAAAAAAAATAAGTCCAAAAATTCTGCAAGACAAAACCGAATCTCCCATTGTGTTTCAGGGCTCATATCTACAACACTATCAATCAAAAGCCCACGAAGTCCACAAAGGAGGAACAAGAAGAAAGCAGAGATGAACTGATCTTACCAAAACTATAAATTACTAACAGAACTGAGGTTATCATATTCTCACCTTATCTGCCTAACAAAGGGAATTCTTTCTGGTGGAAATGTATCATCATCTATAATCCCTAGTCTTTTACACAGGCATACAATAAAAATTATGTCATATAAAGAAGCATGAAAATATGAACAATTATGAAAGAAAACAAAGAAAATGAAAGTGTATCTGATGATGTTCCAGATATTGGAGTCAGCAAAAAAAAGGAATTTAAAATAACATATATATTTGAAAGAAAATAAAGAAAAAGAAGTGCAAAATGGATGAGAAAACGGAGATTCTCAACAAAGAATTAAAATTAGAATTGAAATTTAAAGAGAATCAAATGGACAATATAGAACTAAAAATTAATTTAAATGAAATTTAAAAACTCATCATATGATTTTAATAGTATGCTGGACACAGTAGAAGAGAGGATTATTGAATTCAAAGACTGGATATAGAAACTATCAAAACTGAAGTACAGAGAGGAAAATGAAAAGAACAGAGCATAAGAGATATGTGAAAGAGTAAAATAGTCTAACATATATGTACTTAGGATCACAGGATGAGAAGACAGAGAGAGAAAGAGGGAGAGAGTTAGGGAACAGAAGTAATATTCAAAGAGATAATAGTTGAGAACATTCAAGAACTGACGAAGGACACCAATTCACAGATAAAAGAATCTCTGTGAACCTCAAGGAAAATAAATACAAACAAAAGCACTCTAGACACATCAGTGTCAATCTGCCGAAAACCAGAGACAAAAAGAAAATATTAAAAGCAGTTAGGGACTTCCAGCAAAATGGCACGCTAAGCAGAAGCATCACACCATCCCTCCACAGCAAAGATCCAAAAAAGTAAGCCAAACAGAGAAAACAGCAATCCTGAAACACTAAAACATCAAATGAAGAGATAAAGAACTGAGCCAAGCACCAAATGGAGTGAGAAACTGACAGAGAACGGAGAGCAAGAAGAGATTCATGCAGAGGTCCCCTATCAGCAAACACAGTGCGGATCCGCCATCTTGGACTCCTATCAGAGACCAGCAAATAGGGAGTACAAGAAAGCACCTTCACAAAGCTTCCAGCGGGAGACAAAACAACAGGTAATTTGCAATATACTCTTTCCCACCCCCCACACTTCTTCACCCCCACTCGGCATCCTCTGCTTCCCGTGGCCACGTCTCTTCTCTGGATTCCACCCACCCACACTGGCTGGCTCTCTGAGTGCCATTTGTTGGCTGCTAGTGTTGCTTTTTTTCCACTTCTTTTGATTTCTTCCTTAACTCTCACCACCTCCCCCTCCTTTTTCTCAAATACCTGGCTCCGGGCACCATCTTTGCTTCTTCCTGAGTGGCTGCAGAGCTCCATTCGAGTGTGGAACTGCTTGCTGGTCTGGGCTGCCACGCTGGTGGGATCCTGGGGCTTTTGTTTTTTTGTTTTGAATAGTTTGTTTGCTTTCTTTTCCTTTTCTTGAGTTGGGAGCCCGTTCTGGCTGGGGGTGCTGCGGGGTGTGGAACCTACTCCCTCGGCTTGCACAGGTGCACAGAAGGATCTCTGGGGACATTTATTTTTCAAGGTTTTTTTTTTCTGCTTTTTGGGGGGCTTTTTTTTTTTTTTTTTTTAAATTTGTTTTGTTTTCTTTTCCCTCTTTTTCCCTTTTTGTCTTTCTTCATTACTCAGTTTATCGTCTCTCTATACCTTCCTTCTCTTTCTGTTCCCTGAATACCTAGAGCTGAGTGACACCTCTATGCCTTCTAGCCAGGCTGTACTTCAATAACTGGGAACAACTTCCCCAGACCTCATAGCCGTACCAGTGGGATCCCTGGGAGTTTTGGTGTTCTTTTTCCTTTCTGATTTTTATTTATTCATTCTATTCTTTCTTTTGCCTCTTCTTCCCCTTTTTCTTTTTCTCCATTTCATAGTCTCTCATCTCTCCACACCAATGGCAAGCTCTGCTAGCACTCTTTTTTGTTTGTTTCTATGTTTTTGGCTCCTGTTCCTCTCTCCTCTCTCCCATATCCATCTTAGCTCCACACACAACAATCTCGCCCCGACATGCTGCCTACCTGCACCATGAGCTTAACATCACACCACCAAGGAGCACAGGCATGGCCTACTGGAACCTACCCTGCACTGATTACCTACCTGCCCTGAAAGCTGTAGTAAGTGCCACAAACAACCCATCCCAGTAACTCCTCTTCAGCTAGACCTGCCCTGCAGTACCATATCTGAGTGACTGACTCTGCCAATTGGAGACAGAGGCAAAAAGTATCATGCCCACAAACAAGCAAACAACAAAGAACACACAGCCTGCCTGCTCAGACTTAGCCAAATTTTTAAAAAAAAAAGACAAAACAAACAAATCTACAATCAATAAACGAGAAAAATAACTGCTGAATACCCTGAAGACAGCAGACAATATCAAAACATTTACAAAAACAGGTCAGGATGGTTCTAGTAGGCAACCAAAATAAAACACCGGATGACTTTCCAGTGGAAGACAAGGCACTAGAACTACCTGATAGGGAATTCAAATCTCTAATACTCAGAATTATCCAAGAGTTGAAGCAAAAAGCAGACAAAAATGAGGAAAAAATAGACAAATTCATGGAAAAGGCAGACAAAAAATTTGAAGAATTCAGGAAAATAATGCAGGAACAAAATGCCAGAATAAATTCACAACTAGAAATT
>NW_004444009.1:3932633-3973223 GCF_000243295.1 Trichechus manatus latirostris | reverse complement strand
AAGGTTGAGAAGGGAGAGGGTTGACATGTTGTGGGGTTGTTAACCAATGTCATAAAACAATATGTGTACTACTGTTTATGAGAAACTATTTGTTGTGTAAACCTTCACCTGAAGTACAATTTAAAAAAAAAAGCAGGGATATGAAATGCGATCATGGGGGAACATTTTATCTTTAAAGAATCAACAATAAGATGAGTGAATAATTTGTTCAATACAAATTATAGAAGTATAAAAGCAAATCTAAATAAACTTCAAAGAATTGAAAGCATAGTGCCACTGTGGAATTAAACTAGAACTCATTAAAATAAATATAACTAGAAAATCTCCTAATTTTTGGACATTAAGAAACATGCTTCTATACAACCCATTCATGGATTAAAGAAAAAATCAAAATTGAAATTAGAATATACATTGAACTAAATAATAATAAAGTATGAAATCAAAAATAGTGGATTATAACTAAAGGATGTTTAGAATTAAAATTAAAGCTTTAAATACATATGTTAGAAAAGACTAAATGTTAATAATCAATTGTTTAAGCTTCCAACTCAGGAAGTTAGAAAAAGTAAAAAAGTCAACACTAAAAAAGTAAAAAAAGAAAATAATAAGAGCTGAGATCAATGAAATAGAACACAGATACACAATTTTAAAAAATCAGTAAAGCTAAACATTGTTTTTTTAAATATTTTAAAAGTTCAAAAACCTCCAGGAAGACTAACTAATGAAAAAATTAAAAAGGTAAAACACAAATGACCCATACCAGGAATGAACTAGTGAGCTATTCCGAACATTTAAGAAAGAAACAGTATGAATCTTACATAAACTTCCTCAGAAAATGGTTCAGTATCAAAATGTGACAAAGACATTAGAAGAAAAATTAAAGATCAACATCACTCTTAAACATAGATACAAAAATCCAAAACATAATATCAACAAATAGAATCTATCAATAAATAATAAGCATAATACACTATGATGAAGTGGGATTTATTCCAAAGTTAGCTTAACATTCAGAAGAATCAATCAATGTAATTCACCAGATTAACAAAATAAATGAGGGTGGGGGGAACACGTTTAGCTTAATACAAAGTATTTGTTAAAACTCAACACGTTTATGATAGAAACTCTCAGCAAACGAGGAATAGAAGGGAACTTCTTTAATGCGATAAAGTCTATTTACAAAAAACCTACAGATAACATCCTCAATGTTGTAACGTTGAACATTTTTCCCGAGTTCAGAAAAAAGACAAGGATATGTGTTCTCATTACTTCCATTTAACATTGTACTCCAGTGAAATACGAGAAGAAAAAGAAATAAATGTTATAAAGATTGAAAAGGAAGAAGTAAAACTGATTTTATTTACGATGGTGTAGTTTTATACATAAAAAATCCAAGGAACCTACAATCTGAATCATTGAGTTAATTTACCAAGGTGGCAGGCTGCAAGGTCAATATATAAAAATAAATTGTATTTCTACATACTAAGAGCAATTTGAAAATGAATTATAAAATCTCATATACAATAGCATCAAAAATAAATACTAGGCATAAAACTAAGAAAACATTGCTGAGAGAAAGTAAAGAAGACCTAAATAAATGGAGAGATATCCCTTATTCATGGAAGACTCCATGTTGCTGAGATATCAATTCTCACCAAATTGGTCTGTAACCAAAATCTAATTATTTGAAAATATTAATAAAATTGATAACCCACTAGCAGGATTAATCATTAAAAAAAAATATATTGAAATATATTTGTAATCACGGAAAATATAATTTGCTTAAATTCACTGAAAAGGCAGAGATTTCCAAATAGCATTAAAAACAAGTAACCATAAGTTGCTAAATATAATGACATAAAAACATTGAAAGTAAAAGAATTTTAGGGAAATTGTAGCCAAGATAAAACTAGGGCAGCGATATTAATGTCATGCAAAAAGTGGTATTAAAAATAAAGAGGGCCATTAATTAATAAAAAAAAATATTCACTAGGAAGATATAATAATTTTTAATCTTGATGAATTCAACACCAGAGGCTCCAAATATAGAGAGAAAATTCGACAGAATTATAAGGAAAAATGGACAGATTTACATTAATTTAGAAGATTTTTTAAGCAAATAAACTTCAGAAATAAAAAATAAAAAATGAATAAATCTATAGATTTAATGAGGAGTCTTGGTTGCTCAGTGGTTAAGCACTAGGCTGTTAACCGGAAGGTTGGCAGATCAAAGCCACCAGCTGCTCCTCAGGAGAACGATGTGGCAGTCTGTTTCTGTAAAGATTTACAGCCACAGAAACCCTGCGGGGCAGTTCTGCTCTGTCCTATAGGGTCACTATGAGTGAGAATCGAGTAGATGGCAGTGGGTTTGGGCTTTCGTTTGTTTGTTTATAGATTTAATAACACAGCACACTTAATCCAATGGACATATATGAACCCTGGACCAACTAAAGAATACACACTTTAAAAGCATATATGGGTTATTTATAAAATTGACCATATTCTAAACCTAAAATAAATTTTCCACAAATATCATAGAACTGATATTATACATGTTATCGAGGGTCTTCCTCTTTTTCACTGGCCTTCTGCTTTACCAAGCATGATGTCCTTCTCCAGAGATTGGTCCCTCCTAATAACATGTCCAAAGTAAGACAGAGGAAGTCTCACCATCCTCACTTCTAAGGAGCATTCTGACTGTACTTTCTCCAAGACAGATTTGTTTGTTCTGGCAGTCCATGGTCTATTCAGTATTCTTCGCCAACACCATTATTAAAGTATGTTAAATCTCTTCAGTCTTCCTTTTTCATTGTCCAGCTTTTGCATGCATATGAGGCAATTGAAGGAGCCCTGGTGGTGTAGTGGTTAAGAGCTCAGCTGTTAACAGAAAGGTCTGTAGTTCGAATCCACCAGCCGCTCCTTGGAAATCCTATGGGGCAGTTCTACTTTGCCCTACAGGGTTGCTATGAGTCGGAATCAACTTGATGCAACGGGTTTGGTTTTTCGGTTTGGGAGGCGATTGAAAATACAATGGCTTAGGTCAGGTTCACCTTAGTCATCAAAGTGACATTTTTGCTTTTTAACACTTCACAGAGGTCTTATACATTTGATAGGTGAATTTTATTACCTTTACTTATAAAATAAGATTTAAAAAGTAAACGAATAAACCCACTGTGGTCAAGTGGATTCTGACTCATAGTGACCCTATAGAACAGAGTAAAACTGCCCCATAGGGTTTCCAATACTGTAAATCTTTACAGAAGCAGACTGCCACATGTTTCTCCTGCAGAGCAGCTTGCGGATTTGAACTGCCAAACTTCTGGTTAGCAGCCAAGTGTTTTAACCACTGTTCCAACAGGGCTTCTTAAAATTAGATTAGGTAAAAAGAAGGAAAGCTGCCTACCAACTCATTTTATGAGGCTAATATAACATTGATGCAAAAACCAGGACGATCTCATTTATAATAGGGCCACAAAATTCCTTAATTGAATGTTAGCAAACAAAATCTAACCATATTTAATCAAATAGTATTTACTCCAGAAATGCTAGAATAATTTAAAATTAGAAAATCAGAGATTATAATTTACAACATTAAGATCTTAAGGAGGAAAACTATATGATTATTCCATTAAATGTGGATAAATTATTCACTAAAAATGACGAGAAGAGAATTTCCTCAGTCTGCTAATAAAGTACATACCCGAAACCTACAGTGAACATCATATAATACGACGAAATGTCAGAAGCACACCTTTCAGACTCAGGAGCGAAATAAGTATAGCCACTAATACCACTTCTATTTAATTTTTTAATAAGACCAAAAAGTGTATAAAAATTGACAAGAAATAATTGTAATTGTTTGTAAAAGACTGGCTTTTTGTGGTATGACAGATAATCCACGAGAATCCATAAAGAGAAATCAGCATGTTTATTGGATTTAAGGTTAATAGTAAAATAACAGTAACACTCCAAAACTAGAGACAATCAGTTAATAAATGTAATTTTTTAAATGATTTAATATACACAAGCAGCAAAACTATTGATCTAATACTACATAATTTTAGTCAATGTAGCTAAAATGTTTTAGCGTGAGCACAATCATAGATAAAACAAAAATCAGTTGCACAGAATAGGGAACCTATAAATATACCCATATATGTATGGAAAATTATTACACACCAAAAGCATCAAAATCAGACAGAAAAAGTAAACTATTCAATGATGATGTTTGGAAATTTATCTACCCTGATAGTAGAAATAATAAATGTAGATCTCTGCCTCTCACCATACTTAAAATGAATCCATATGGAAAAAAAATGCTTTTGTGAAAAGCAGAACTTAAGGACTTTTAGAAGAGAATATGGCCTCAAGGTAGAAAAGGGTTTTTTAAATAACACAAATCATAAAAGAACATAATGATAAGTGAAACTACTTTACGATTTAAAATCATGATAAAAGACACTACAAAACAAAATTAAAAGACAAGGCATAGACTTGGAGAAGATATTTGCCATGCATAAAACTGACAAAGGATTAGTACTAAAACTATATAAAGAACATCTAAAATGAATAAGAAAAAAAAAACCTAATAGTAAAATGGACGCAAAACTAAAAATTATTTTGTACTGGAAGGGGAAACTCAAACAGCCAGTGAACCTATGAAAAATTGTTCAATCCATTGTTAAACAGTTAATGCTCTCTGCTAACCAGAAGATTGGAGGTTTGAGTCCACCAGAAGTGCCCCGAAAGAAAGACCTGGCAATCTATTTCTGAAAAATCAGTCATTGAAAACCCTACAGAGCACAATTCTACTCTGACACACATTGGATCTCTGTGGGTCAAAATCTACTGGATGGCAATTTTTTTTAATGCAAAACTAATGGAGGAATAAATTTGCAAAGCTATTTTTCTAGTATGTAGTAAAGTGAAAATATTTATGTCTACAGCTTAGAACTTATACTAGAATGTTAGAGAAAACTCAGTTGTGCACCAGGAAGCATGTTTGAGAATATTCAATGCATCACTGTTTATAATACCAGAAAATTGGGAATAATCTAAAGGTCCATCAATAGGGGTATATATAAATAAATTGTAGCATATTCAAGGTGACCCTATGTTCTGGTTTGCCTGGGAAAATCCTAGTTTATGCTTACTGTATTGGTGTAATTATTAATAGAGCCTATTTTAATTTTCAAAAGTGGCCCATTTTGGATAATAAATTACTTACCAAAAAAAAAAAAACCCAAACCCGTTGCCATAGAGTCGATTCTGACTCACAGTGACCCTATAGGACAGAGTAGAACTGTCCCATAGAGTTCCGAGGAGCTCGTGGTGGATTCAAACTGCTAACCTTTCAGTTAGCAGCCAAACTCTTAACCACTATGCCGTACATAGTCACCCTAAATATATCCATGAAATTAAACACTGAAACATGAACTTTTTTAAATGATTGAAATAAATGTGCTAACATAATATCTGTTAACCTGGACACATCTGCAAAAAGAGCATGATGCTGAGCGAACAAAAGCAAGTTACATATAGAGATGTACCCCAATACCATTCATATGCATATATGATATATAAGTGTGTATATGTATATACAAACCTGTGTCAGTAGATTTTTTTTTAAAGATCTAAGGTTAAAATGTCAAAAGGACTACATTTGTTAAACTTGGGATTTGTTATATTATGTTTTTGCTATGGGAAGGAAGTTGGCCTGGGTGAGTTTTAAGGTACTTTTTAATTTCATTATTCCATGAATATAAAAGCTCCTTCTTCAGTCGAAGATGAATCGCCCTTGCTTTGAGGTCAGTCAACAGCTTGACATTGAACAAGCCAATTCACTAAAACAAAGGACTAAGTATGTTGGTCTTGGATAGGTCTTAAGCTTGGGAAAATATATCTTTAACAATTTTCCATTACCCAGTGCACAACAAAAGCAGGCTTCTGTGTTTGGCTAGATCTGAGAACAGTTTTCGGTGTCTGGTCTGATATGACCAATTGATTAAAGGAGGGGGGAGATTTTTACTGGAGTGAAAGTTCTGTATTGTTACCCATCTGTTTGAGATGAAAAGTTTACATTTGGGGAGCTCACAGGTGGTGTCATTAGCCTCCTCATAGATCATGGATCTGGAGATGGCTTTGTGATGAGCAAGAATGTGAGTGTTTTAGAGTTTGGTGCTACGGCAGGTGGGGCCACATTTTTTAATAAGATAGCCAACAGCTGTACTTTGAGCTTTTTTTTTTTTTTCTTCCTTATTGAGTTACTGCTTTTGAGGGAATCTGAAAAACGCTGAGGCTCTCCAAGCACAAAGAATACTCTGACCTAGTTACGGACTAGGAAAAAAAAAATGTCTAGAGCGCTCTCTGCCTGAGATTATAGCAAGCCTGGGTGATCAAGCACTGGTGTAAACCTGAGTCCAGGTGCACTTTTAAGACCCGCATGCAGCCATGGTGAAACAAGTAATCTGAAGCAGTCCTCCAAATCCCTCTCTTCTCAAGAACCTAGCTGTTTCATCTAGTGTAAAGCTCAACACGAAAACAAGTCTGCAAACTGAATAGGTCGTTGAAGATAAACTCTTACCTAATTCATAATTATATCATGTTTATATAGATCCAGTACTCAGCGTCTCTCATAATATATAAATCAAAGGTTGCTTTTCCTCATTATCATCATTATCATTTCTTTAGAAACAAAACAAAAGCACAGGAGACACTTTGCAACAGAGTTTTCCCACAGTATGTAATAAAATGAAGAACATAAAAGGATTTGGAGTCAGATGTTGGATTGAATCCTGCTTGTAAAACTTATAAGCTTTATATCCAAGGACAAGTTTCTTAGCCTCTTTGAACAGTTTTCTTCATCTAAAAAAATGAGGATAAATGTAATAACATTTGTAATTATTCTATGCATCTTCTTACCCACTGCAATCATTTCATTGTACTCTGGGTCAGTGTCCTCTGGTCTTCACTAATTTGAACTCATTTATGTTTGCTTTTCTAAAGCTTTTATTTGTGTATAAATTTTGATCCCCAGACAGACAGACAGCTCCCTGGGAGTGGGGCCCATATTCTTATTTTCCTTATTTCCCATATTCTCCATCATATATAGTGCATATTCGATCTGCATTGAACATTCAATGCATATGGTCCTTTGACAGCTAGTAAATTCTAATCTCAATCAGGACTTTTATTGGCACAGAAGAAATGGCTCAAGATCACCATATTTGATGTATCCTGTTTTCTGTGACTCATCTGTTCTTTCCTATATGTGCCATACATACCTAGTTGAGCGAGGAACACCTTAGTTTTGCTGCCTTTTTAAAAGAAAATATTTAAGAACTGGGAAATGGAGATAAAGTGGTGGAAGGATAGAGACAGCAAGAGAGAAACCAACTCTGAAATGCATCTGCCACACTGGGCATAGAAAGTTTCAGAAAAGTCAAATGTACATTCTATTTTAACATAAAATAACTCCAGCATAGTATAGCCTTTTTCAATGGGAAATAACACTGCTTAGGCCTGAAATACTGATTCATGGACATTGGAACCAGGAAGACAGACTTTAATGACATACTAAAAATTATTGATTGGTTTTTGCACATGTGTGGGAGTGTGATGTTTTAATGATAATGTAAACCAATTACTCTGGTCATTTATAGTTGAAGATTCATTTCTTATCCAACTTCCCCTATTTCTAAATATCCATCCAAACAAACATAACATGAATAGTGTATATGGGATCTATTTCAATTTAAAGTTTGGAGATGGATGGTAGAGAAGGGGTAGCTAATGTAAACAGACAAGTGTATTATATTGGGATGACCACTGGACTTAGCTTTAGGAAACAAGGATATTTCCTCTATTTTGCCATTGGCTAGTTGACTAGCTACAATGATATTCAAATCTACCATGTGCATCTGGCACATAGTGCACAGTCAATGCATAGGAAAAAACGTTTATTTTATTAGGCACTTATTGAGCATTCAGTTGTGTTCTTTGTATTTCCCTAACACGTGTTAAAGATCATTTTTCTTGCTTACTAACAGAGGATTGAGTAACTTGTCCAGCTGGAGGTAACACAAGAGATGAATCCATTTCTGAAGCTGTTGTTGGAAGATCTGGGTTCCAGTCTTATTTTACTATGTACCAACTCCTAAGCTTTAAGTAGCATGATTCATCTTTTTAAGCATTAGCTTTTTTATCTATAAATAATAATCAGCAGCATAATGATAACGTGTAACAACGTTGTTGATAGAATTGAGTGTATCAACCACCAGTTGAGCACTAATCACAGGATTAAACAAGGTATGTACATAATTAAGGAGTCCCTAGAGAGGTCCCTGGATGGGGCAAATGGTTTGGGCTCAGCCGCTAAACAAAAGATTGGCAGTTCAAACTACCCAACAGCACCATAGAAGAAAGGTCTGGTGATCTACTACCATAAAGATTATAGCCAAGAAAACCCTATGGAGCTCAGTTCTACTCTGTAACACATGGGGTTGCCATAAGTTAGAATCAACTGACAGCAACAAGTTTGGTTTATTTTTGGTTTGGTGTGGTGCAAATGGTTAAGTGCTTGGCTACAAACTGAAAGATTGGGAGTCTGAACCCACTCAGAGGCACCTTGGAAGAAAGTCCTGGCAATCTGTTTCTGAAAGTTTGCAGCCTTGAAAACCCTATGGAGTGTGGTTCTACTCTGTACACATAAGGTTGCCATGAGTGGGAATCAACTCGATGGCAGTGGGTTTGGTTTTGGTTCTGTACATAATTAACCTTGACACAACGAAGATTATGAAAAATGCTACAGTGAAGACATAAACCATGTGCCATGGGATTATAGAAGTATTAAATAAAGAGATATGATTTCCAGCAGGAGTAACCTGGAAGACTTCATGCAAGAGATGGGATTCCCATTGAGTTTGAAAAGATAACAACGCATTTGATGGCTTTTGATGGTAAATAATGAATAGTGAGTGAATAAAAGGAAGATCAAACAAAAGGAATAATATTTTATAGGAAGGCACAGATGAATGAAAATGCATGTTAAATTCAGAGAATTACAAGTATAGGATGAGCTCTTTAAGAATTGGACCACATGTATTTCTTGCTCACTGCTGTATCCCCAGAACCTAGCAAAATGTCTGACATATCAGAGTAACGGCTGAAAATACTTACTATTTGGCAGTGACTTTATCTCTTCTAATCCTCATAATAATAATATAAAGCTGAATTTATTATTTTCCCCACTATACAATAGCAAAACAAAGGCATAGAGAGGTCAATTGACTTAACCAAGGTTATACAACTAGGAAGTGGTAGAGCAGGGATTGGAATCCAGGCTTCTAACCATTTCACCCTGCTGCCTCCCCAGATAGTAGAAGAGGCTCAGTAATGACATTTGAATGCTTGCAATGCAAAAATGAATGTGTCTATGTATAGAGTAAATGGAAAAGTATTTTGGAAGATGATGAGGATGGGGGCCAAACAATCAAAGACTTCAAAATCTGACTGGGTCTAACCAAAATCAGGGGCAGGAAGAAACACTTCAGCACCTGATCACAGGCAGACTTAAAATGTTCTTTTATTACTTTTTTTTCTTTCAAAGAAGGCTGATCCAGAGCTATGACACTTTAACAGGACTCTGACACTTTACTAGTTATGTGACCTTGAGCACGACAACCTCTCTGAGCCTTAATTTCCTTTCTGGTAAAATTAGGGGATGGTACTCAGTGATTTCTAAGTCTCTTCCAACTGTCTAGTCCTGTGACTCCATGATGGTACGAATTTATTCAGTTTCAGCCATGTGCACTGTCTACCTTTAAGGCAGTTCTGGCTGACAGTCTCAGAGGTTACCTAATCTGGTTTTATGCCCCCTGCCAGTGCAAATTCTCCAGCTTCAATATTAGATGTGAATATAAGGCAGACTTTCCTCATTCTTTTTTTTTTTTTTTTACACATAAAAAAAATCTTCATTGGCATATCCTAGTTTATAAAGAAAATGTACTAGATTCTGCTTTGGTGAGTAGCATCTGGGGTTTAAAAGCCTGTGAGCAGCCATCTAAGATACTCCACTTGTCTCACTCCTTCGGGAGCAAGGGAGAATGAAGAAAACTAAAGAATAAGGGAAAGATTAGTCCAAAGGACTAATCAACCACAACTACCAAGGCCTCCACCAGACTGAGCCCAGCACAACTAGATGGTGCCTGGCTACCACCACTGACTGCTCTGACCAGGATCACAACAGAGGGTCGTGGACAGAGCTGGAGAAAAACGTAGAACAAAATTCTAACTCACAAAAAAAGACCAGACTTACTGGCCTGACAGAGACTGGAGAAACCCCGAGAGTATGGCCCCTGGACATTCTTTCATCTCAGTAATGAAGTGACTCCTGAGGTTCACCCTTCAGATGAAGATTAAACAGGCTCATAAAACAAAATGAGATTAAAGGGGCACACCAGCCCAGGGGCAAGGACTAGAAGGCAGGAGGAGACAGAAAAGCTGGTAATGGGGAACCCAAAGTCAAGAAGGGACAGTGTTGACATGTTGTGGGGTGGGAAACCAACGTCATAAAACAATATGTGTACTAACTGTTTAATGAAAATCTAGTTTGTTCTGTAAACCTTCATCTAAAGTACAATAATAAAAAAAAAAATTTACAGAGGAAAAGAAAATCTTTAACAGTAGTAACAAAAAATGGAAAATTAATGCCCATTAATGTAGGATTAGTTGTATATTTACATTATGGAATAATATGCAGTTCTACTCTGTCACATGGGGTCACTGCCTTAGGCAGGATTCTCTAGAGAAGCAAAATCAGTGAAGCATGTATATATATGTATATATATATGAAAGCAGAGACAGCAATTTATCTCAAAGAAATGAGTCACATGGTTGGATGGTTAACCTGACTCACATAGATAGCTGCAGGGGCTGACGAATCCAAGATAAGTAGGTAAGACTGCTGCTGGCTGCTGGCTCATAGGAGCAGAAGTCAATGAATCTCAAGATCCTCAAGCAATATGGCAGGCCACTGACTCAAGTCCCAAGAACCAGAGGTCAGATGATGATGAGCCAGATACAGGATCCAGAATAAGCAAAAGCCAGTGAGCTTTTCCATATATGTAAGATGTAGTCCACACCCCAGAGAAAACTCCCCTTACAACTGATTAGGTGATTGCATCAGATCACATCAGGGAGCTAATTACATTATATCACAAAATGGAGGATAACTGCATCATTACGTAACCACCATATTACATCATTGCTAACTGCCAAACTACATCATTACATAACTGACAAAGTACATCATTACATAACTGCAAAACCACTGAGAATCATGGTCCAGCCAAGTTTATACACAACCTTAACCATTATAGTTCACTCCTTGTCAACATGGAACCTGTACACATCTCCCTACACCATACACAATCTATAAATAAAGACAACTATAGTCATACTTGTGGCTAACATGATACAACTAACGTGTACAACTGAAAATGCACTAACCCAGTTTACATCTTATCTTCTATAAGTGAAGAAAACAAAAATATTTGATGTAGACATACAAGGAAGAAATACACATAACAATTACAGTCCTTGTTTCTGAAGCTGGTCACATGGTCATAGCTGGTATTTAGAACTATCTTCTTCCACAACCCATTCCATATTCCCTTTGCCCTCAGGAAGTACCTCAGGTGGTCGTGGTTCTTTTCCTGGTAGAGTAATCCAAAACTTTATTCCTGAAGGGTCTTGACCATTAGTAGTCATGTCAGAATTGGGCTACTGTAGTTTTCCGTGGACTTTAATCACAGGACATGGTAGTACTAAGAGACATCCCGAGGAATCGCCTATATTCCAGACATACTCTTCTTTAACTCCATTATGTAATATCAATCCAATTTCCTGTTGGTAATCAGGATCAATCACACCAGCCAATAGAGTAACTCCCTTCTTTGTCTGTTTATCCAGAGGCATGAGGAGACCAAAGTGGCTGGGTGGCATTCTTAACTTCCAGTTCAATTGAATCAGTGTTTGTGTCTCCAGGTGGGAGCATTTTTCCCTTTAGAACTAAGACCTCTAGACCACAGAGCATAGAGTCACAGGGAAAGGAAGAAAAATTTTGCCAGTTAGTCACTGGAGCTAGCAGTGAGTAGTGCCACTCCCATTTACAACCCTTGATTCCTAGACCCATGAATCCTGGCTATGGGATAAACAGCACCGTATGTTGGACCCAGGTTTAAAACATACATAGCTTCCTGGAGAACATCGTCCCAATCCTGCAAGGTATTGCCACATAGTTGGTACCCTAAATGTGTCTTTAGAAGGCCATTCCATTGTTCTATCAAGCCAGCTGCTTCAGGATGGTGGGGAACGTGGTATTACAAGTGAATTCCATGAGCATGGGTCCATTGCTGCACTTCATTTGTTGTGAAGTGAGTCCCTTGATCCAAGGCAATGCTGTATGGGATACCATGATAGTGGATAAGGCATGCTGTAAGTCCACGGATGGTAGTTTTGGCTGAAGCATTGTGTGCAGGGAATGCAAACCATATCCAGACTAAGTGTCTATTTCAGTAAGAACAAAATGCTTCCCTTTCCATGATGGAAAAGGTCCAATGTAATCAACATGCCACCAGGTTGCTGGTTGATCACCTCAAGGAATGGTACCATATTGGGGATTCATTGTTGATCTCTGCTGCTGGCAGATTGGGCACTCATTGGTGGCTGAAGCTAAGATGGCCTTGGTGAGTGGAAGTCCATGTTGCTGAGCCCATGTATAATGTCCATCCCTGCCCCCATGGCCACTTTGTTCATGAGCCCAATGGGCAATGACAGTAGTGACTGGGGAAAGAGGGTGACTGGTTTCCACAGATTGCATCATCCTATTCACTTGATTGTTAAAATACTCCTCTGTTGAGATCGTCCTTTGGTGAGCATTCACGTGAGACAAAAATATCTTCACTTCTTTGGCCCATTCAGACAGTCTGTCCACATACCTATTCCCTATATCTCCTTGTCTCCAATTTTCCAGTCAAGATCCTTCCAAGTCCCTGACCATTCAGCCAAACAATTTACCACAGATCATGAGTCAGTATACGACCACACATCTTGTCATTTCTCCTTCCAAGTAAAGTAAACAAACAGGTGCACTACATGAATTTCTGCCCATTGGCAGGATCTCCCTTCACCACTGGCCTTCAGGGAAGTCTCAGAAAGGGGCTGTAATGCTGCTACTGTCCACTTTCAAGTGGTGCCTGTATATTGTGCAGAACCATCTGTAAACTAGGCATGAGTTTCCTCGTCTTCAGTCAACTGATCATAAGGAATTCCCCATGAGGCCGTAGGTGCAGACTGGGAGAAGACAGATAATGTAACAGAAGTTGAGACAGTGAGTATTTGGGCCACTTCCTCATGCAACTTACTTGTGCCTTCAGGTCCTGCTCTGGACCGATTTTGTATATACCACTTCTATTTAATGATGGAGTGCTGCTATGCACATCCAACTTTATGGTTCTGGGATCAGACAACATCCAGTTCATGATGGGCAGCTCAGGCCACATGGTGACTTAGTGGCCCATATTTAAGCCTTCATTCTCTACTAAGACCCAGTAACAAGCCAAAAACTGTTTCTCAAAAGGAGAGTAGTTATCTGCAGAGGATGGCAGGGCTTTGCTCTAAAATCCCAAGGGTCTGCACTGTGATTCACGAATAGGCTCCCAATAGCATCACTATTTACACTGACACTTTAAGCACCATTGGATCAGCCAGGTCATATGGCCCAAGTGGCAGAGCAGCTTGCATGGCAGCCTGCACCTGTTGCAGAGCCTTCCCTCGGGCTTGGCCCCACTCAAAGCTATCAGCTTTTACAGCCACTTGATAAATAAGCTGGAGTAGCACACCTAAATGAGAGATATGTTGCCTCCAAAATCCAAGAAGCCCACCAGGCATTGTCCATCTTTTTAGTTATGGGAGGGGCCAGATGCAGTATCTTATCCTTCAGTTTAGAAGAAATATCTCGACATGCCCTACACCACTAGGCCCCTAGAAATTTCAGTGAAGTGGAACACATTTGAATTCTTGTTGGATTAATTTCCCACTGTCTAGCACACAAATGTTTTACCCATAAGTCCAGAGTCATCGACACTTCTTGCTGAATAGGTCCAGTCAGCATAATGTCATCAATGCAATGGACCAGTGTGAGGTCTTGTGGAAAAGAAAGGCAATCAAGGTCCCTGTGGGTTAAATTATGCCATAGGGCTGAAGAGTTGATATCAATCTGAGGTAGGATGGTGAAGGTGTATTGCTGACCTTGCCAGTTGAAGGCAAACTGCTTCTGGTGTTCCTTTGAAACAGGTATGGAGCAAAAGGCATTGGCCAGATCAACAGCTGCATACCAGGTACAAGGAGATGTATTAATTTGCTCAAGGAATAAAACCACACCTGGAACAGCAGCTGCAATTGGAGTCACCATGTGGTTAAGTTTACAATAATTCATTGTCATTCTTCAAGACCTATCTGTTATTCACACTGGCCAAATAGGAGAGTTGAATGTGAATGTAGTGGGAATCACCACCCCTGCATCCTTCAAGTCTTTGATGGTGGCAGTAATCTGTACAGCCCCTCTAGGAATGCATCTTTGTTTTTGGCTTACTATTTTCCTAGGTCAGGGCAGTTCTAATAGTTTCCACATTTCTTTTCCTCCAATAATAGCCCTTATTCCACTCGTCAGGGATCCAATGTGGGGGTTCTGCAAGTTGCTGAGTATATCTATTCCAATTATGCATTCTGGAATGAAGAAATAACTACAGGATGAGTTTGGGGACACACTGGACTCACTGTGAAACAAAATAGAGGTAAGACTCCATTAATAGCCTGACCTCCATACAACTCCACTCTGACTGGTGGCCACAGTGAAATTTTGATTCTCTTGGGTTTAGGGTCAGTTCAGAGCCAGTATCCCTTAATCCCCCAAAAGTCTGATTATTTCCCTTTTCCCAGTGAACAATCACTCTTGTAAAAGGCTGTGGATCCTTTTTGGGAAGGCTGGGAGAAAGATTAAGAGTACAAATTTTTGGCAGTGCAGAAGAGTCCTTTCTCAAGGGGACCTGGCCTCCCCTTCATCAAGGGATTGTGTGTCTGTAAACTAGCTCAGCTCCAGGAATCGATTGAGGGGCTGTGACTCTCTGTTTTGGTGATTCAAGTTCGATTGCCATTCATTTGACCTAGAATTCTTCTGCTTGTACAGATCAAGTAAATATTTAATAGATTTCCTATCTATTTCACTCCTAGGGACACCATGACTTAGTAGGCAGCACCATAAGTCCATACGAGTCAGACTATTCTGATTACTGCTTTGACTATGCTGTCCCTTACATTAGCCATACCCACTTTGTCTTTGTTTATTGAGTGCTGCCACTTGGCCCCCTACCACCACAGGGTCCAATCAGCCCCATTGTAGTTAGGTGTCTTAATTCAATTAGGGCAGTTCCCACTGTCAAATCTGGCTTACATAAAATAGCAATAACAGCAGTCTTCAAGGATGCTGGGGCTCCCTTCACAAATTTGTTCCTCACCATTGTGGGAAAAAGTATGTCCTCTGGGCACTCCATGTGTGGGTCTGTGGGTCTAACTTCATAAATCCACTCTAGCTTGCAATTTTCCTAAGCCTTTAGATACTTTCACAGTATACCAAGGCAGGTCTGGTACTTCAACTTGATTTAGTATAAGCCACTGCCTGATTTATGCTTCAGTAAAGCAACCAAATAAACTATTAGAGCCTTTCCTAACCTCTCGAGTGGAAATATTGGATGAAGAATTGGTGCTTAATGGGTCCATATCAATAAACTCAGAGTGATCCGACTTTACATTCTTTGCACCGTTATCCCTTAATAGCCATTCCCACACATATTTCCCAGGTTTCTGTTTGTACATATTAGAAAAATCAAGTTGTTCTTTTGGAGTGTAGCGTACCTCTTCCTGCATCATACTTTGTACTTCCTCTTTTGCAGCTTGCTGGACTTAAGTCTCGTTATAGGTCTAAAAACAAAAATGTGTGGTAGAGTTGTGTTCTGAAAATATTCACCGATGTCTTGTAAGGCATCTGCTTCAGGCAATGCCCCAGGCAAGGACTCATCCATCTTCTTAGAGGATGGCTAGGATGCCATCCCAGGCAATATCTCAGACAAAGGCTCTTCATATACAGTTGTATTAATCTCATCAGACTGGAGTGGAGAGGCTACTGGTTTTACTGGGGAAGGTAGTTTAGCTGACAAAGATGAAGTAACCTCTTCAGATGGGAATGAGAGAGCAGGAGTGATTCAATGGAATTTAGGGATTCAGTGTCCCCAGCTTCCTGATTATTTGCCCATATTTCCCTATTCCAAGTTTCAGGATCCCATTTTTTCCCAATCAATGCCCTTGCTTTAACTTTAGACACCATTTGAGATTAGAAATTCAACTGGCATTATAATTCAGCTACTCTTACAATAAACTCTGGGTTTGGTTGTTGGCAATATCAGCTCTGTTACTACAAGAAACAACGCTTTCTTTCAAGGCACAAGTGGCAACTTTGAGATGATTTATGTGGTGTTTGAGTTGTGACTCTGAAGCCCTAAGCTCATCTCTTTTTTTCATCACTTTGTCTAGTGAAAGTAGGACCAACTAACCAGCTTCCTAAAACTTCTCATTCTGACAAAATTGTAGAAAAGTATCAAACATGCAATCACCCATAGCCTTGCCTTTCACCAATACTTGATCTATTGGTGGTGATATTTTGCTTATTTCTATTGCCACCTCACACTTTGGATTAGCAGCTTCTTCTTTACTACTGGAAGCAGAGTAATCAACACCTTTAAGACTAACCAGACATGAGAATCAATTTGTAAATGTATCCTTACGATTTTGTTTCTTAGAACCACTCTCAGTACCAAATGTCTTAGTCTGGGTTCTCTAGAAAAGCAAAACCAGTGAAGCGTAGACAGATAGATAGAAATATCCATATATATTGGATGCAGACCAAACTTCCAAGGAAACTCCCCTTACAACAGATTGGCTGATCACATCATGGAAGTGATTACATTATATCACACATGGAGAATAACTACATTATTACATAACTGCCAAACCACTGAGAATCATGGCACAGCCAAGTTGACCCACAACCTTAACTGTAACAGTCACTATGTGTCCAATTGACTTGAAGGCACCTGTCTTATTCATCTAGGGCTGCTCCAATAGAAATACCACAAGAGGATGGCTTTAACAAAAAGAAGTTTATTCTGTCACAGTCCAGTAGACTAAAAGTCCAAATTCAGGGCATCAGCTCCAGGACAAGGCTCTGTCTCTCTCTGTCAGCTCTGGAGAAAAGTCCTTGTGATGCAACAGTCTTTCCTTGGTCTGGGAGCTTCTCTGCGCAGGAACCTCAGGTCCAAAGGACACACTCTGCTCCCGGCACTGCTTTCTAGGTGATATGAGGTTCCCATATGTCTCTGCTTGCTTCTCTCTTTTAGATCTCAAAAGAGATTGGATTAAGACACTATCTAACTTGTAAACCTCAGCAGTATAACCTCATCACAGTGATAGATTTTACAACACATAAGGAGATCACATATAACCTCATCATAGTGATAGAGTGTACAACACATAAGGAAATCACATCAGATTACACAATCATACAATACTGGGAATCATGGCCCAGCCAAGTTGACAGATATTTTGGGGGGATACAATTCAATCCATGACAGCAGTGTAGCTATTTAAAATAATAAGTATATAACTCATTTTTGTAAAGAAGGACAGAAGGAAGGAAGGCAATAACAAGAGAGAAGGAGAGAAGGAGGAAGAAAGCAAGATGGATGAACCATATGTATGTATGTATGTGTCTCTATAAACAAGAATCTATTAAATATTTCTTTATCAATCTGTATATAGTTTGACTTTTTACAATAACCCTGTATTACTTTTGTACTTAAAGAAGGAATTAAATTAATTAAAATAAGAAGGAAAAAGTAAATAAATAATCTTAACTTTCAAGGTAACTTACTTTTCATAACCTCTCCACAAAACCCTGACTACTCTTCATTTCCCCCATTTGATATTTTTCTTCCTCCTCTTTCCCCCACAGAGAATCATGCCTCCATATATTCTTCACCAGTCAAGAAGACTTTCCTAGAGGTTTACTTTATAGTAACAAAATTAAATACATGTTTTTCCAGATTGCATTGTTTTATTTTATTGAGCTATAGCATATACTTTTTTAAACAAACTTCTTGCTGCTCCCAGTCCCAGCAGAATGCCCTCCTCAGTAGTGACCTCCTACTCCAGGAGAGCAATTATATGACATTTTATGTTGCTGGCAAGGTATCCCTCTTAAAGCACTGGGATCTTGTGCATGCTCTTATGTTTAGAAGGAAAATGTCTCTTTAATGTTTCTAGAGGAATGTTAAACTATCCTCTTTAATGTTTGACCCACAGAGAAAATCTGGGACTGCTGCTATTCAAATCCAATCCTTTTGTGATTCCTGAAACAAAAGAGATGGAGGGAAAATAGAGCAAAAGAAAAGCAGCCCGTGATATTTTTCTCTTGTAACATTCTAATATGTTGAAATCTGCAGAGAAATTAGAGGCATTTTGAATATTAGAATATTTGTATGTCAAAGCTAAATGAGAACTTAGAAATCATTGAATCCAACCCTTGTATTTTACAAGGAAACAGAAGTCCAGAGAGGTGAAACTATTTGCACAACATCACAGAACAAGGTGATGGTAGGGTTGGAATTATACACTTAACCTCCCACCTCCCAGGACAGAGGTTAATATGCTTTGGGTTCAGGTAGACCTGAACTGAGGTCCTGGATCCTCCACTTAGCAGTTGTGTGACATTTTTTGTGAAAAAAACTACTTAGCTCTCCTGAGCCTCATTTTTCTCATCTATTAAATGGGGAAATAATAATATCCACCTCATGAGGTTGTTGTAAAGATTAAATGAAATAGTGCATAAAATGGCTTAGTACAATGTGTGGGGCATGGTAAATGCTCATAAAACTTTAGGCTTAATATCCATTCTAATATTCCGTCCACTGAATGTATTTTTTTTTGCATTGCAGTGATTACCTGTCTTTCCTGTGCGTTTTATCTTTTTCTTAAATTTATAAGGAGGAACTGAGCATCCAAAAGCATCCTCTTACATCATTGTTCTAGTCTCCCCATATCTCTTATGGTCCACACTTTCTTAGCCTGTGTCTGATTACATTCCACTACAAAACTGCCAAGTCACTTCTGTCTTAGAGGACAAAAGTGTGAACAGGGTCTTTGGGGTCTATGTCATGACAGTAGACTGTGTAAATAGTTTTCTTATCCAAATAATCTCTGAACTGCCACTCTTTAGTCTAGAAGTGAGATATCTTATGAAAAAATATCACAAAGTCATAGAATTGTCAGAGCAAGAAGAGAACTTAATAATCGTGTAGAACTGCCCTCTCCAACATGGTAGCCACTATCCGCATGTGGTTATTTAAATTAATTTAAATTAAAAAGTATTAAAAATTCAGTTCCTCAGTCACGCAGCCACATTTCAAGTGCTCAACAGCCACATGTGGCTAATGGCTACCATATTGGACAGTGATGATTATAGAACATATCCATAGTTAGAAAAAATTCTACTGGACAGTACTTGTATAGACTATACTGCTTGAATGAATGAATATAATTCAGTACTTAACCAGAGTCTGTGGATTGGGGCCACTGTGGTAAGCACAGACCAAATCTTACTCAGTTAGAAAAGTATCTTTGGAGACGCAACATGATTAAGACCAAATGAATGTGAAAGGGAAAAACTTACAAGCCTTGAAGTACAACATAGTAACCAACAAAAAGAAATGATTTCATCAACAGAGAAATGGCTAACAAGACAGTGAGCTTCAAACTCCTCAAAGCTTCAGTTGCTTCCTGCCCACAATGAGGGTATGAAATTAGGTGTTATCTATAGTCCTTTGCAATCTCAAAATTCTGTAATTCTAATCTCCCAGGGGTACTCTCAGTAGAAGACAAAGACAGGTGATAAACAGAGGGGCTGGAGAAGAGCACTCGAGAAAGTTAAAATATAAGTAAGCATAGAAATTTCCCTTTGGGTATTTGCATGGGGTAGGCCAGAGGGTGTTCTGCTGAGGACGTTCTGAGGGAAGCCTGGAAGTGGGCTCAGTAACCACTTTGGTATGCAAACATACATTCAGAATAGCATATTTCCTTCTATAATGGTTATAATCAGTTTCTCTCTCTTGGAAGAGGATGAGATGGTGGAAAGATAGAAGTCAGACTAACTATGTTTGTGCCAATCCAGATGGTATCCAGTTGTATGTCAGCCAGCCCAGCACCCCTCTGCTTATGAGGGACCTTATTGTAAAAGAAGTGCCCGTTCTCCTCAACAGGGAACACAATCCAGGCCTTCATTCCAGAGGTCGTCTCAGAAAAGAAGCTCAACATTGTGAATAGCCTGTGACTATAAGTCTGAATTGACTCAATGGCAATTTTTTTTTTTTAATAGTTCTCTTCAGCCTCCATCTGTACAATGGAAGAATATGCCAGACAACCCAACAAAATTCACTGTGCCTGGTGTTAAATTCAAAATTGTGAAAGGTCTGAGATATTTTCTTATTTACAGGCTAACAAGTTAGCCTACCTTAATAATACACCCACATGCCCGCACACGTGCACACGTGCACACACACACATGCATACTAACAGAACACAAGACTTCTGGCCTCTAGATCAAGGAATAGACCTCATATTTAATCACAGAGCATCTTGCATCAGTTTCCCATGCCCCAAAGGAGGATGTGGTGAGAGCCAAGTGTGTCTCACAAGCAGTGGAGTTTGCACCACAGGAGAAGAACTCTTAAAATTATGAAACATAAGAGTTTACATAGGAGCTTCTGGCACATCTGACCCATTTCTCCAGAAAGAAACAGAGCGAGACCTTTACTCTGAAATATAAACAAATCTCTTCCAAGGAAAGGAGGGGAAGGTCTCTAGTCTCTAGTTTTCCTTCACACCCTGTAATGCAAATAAATGACCCCAGGGAACAGGTGACTTAAAATCCCTCCAGAGCAATACGCAGACTTTAACTTCCAAGGTATGTTCGTAGTTCAATCATCCTTTAACCCCCGGTTGCCAGTAATTTTTGCTCAGAAAGCCCTGACCATGCAGAAACATGAAAGTATTCATGGGGTGTTGTTTTCTTTACTATTTGCATATAAATAAGTATGTTTTTGTTGTAGTTAGGTGCCCTAGAATTGGTTCCAACTCATACGACCCTGTGTACAATAGAATGAAACACTGTCCTGTCCTGCATTAGCCTCACAATAATTGCTATGTTGCACTGTTGCAACCACTGTGTCAATCCATCTCATTGAGAGTCTTCCTCTTTTTCGCTGACCCTCTACTTTACCAAGCATGATGTGCTTGTCCAGGGACTGGTCCCTCCTGATAACATGTCCTCATTTCTAAGGAGCATTCTGGCTGTACTTCTTCCAAGACAGATTTATTTGCTTTTCTGACAGTCCATGGTATATTAGATATTCTTTGCCTACACTGTAATTCAAATGCATCAATTCTTCTTCAGGCTTCCTTATTCATTGTCCAGCTTTCGTATGCATACGAAGCAATTCAGAATACCATGACTTGGGTCAGGTGCAACTTAGTCCTCAAAGTGACATCACTCTGTATGCTGAGCAAATAATTCAAGAAGCTGGATTATATTAAGAAGAACATGGCATCAAGATTCAAGGAAGACTAACGAACAACCTGCAATATGCAGATGACACAACCTTGCTTGCTGAAAGTGAAGAGGACTTGAAAAACTTACTGATGAAGATCAAAGACTACAGCCTTCAGTATGGATTACATCTCAACATAAAACAAAAATCCTCACAACTGCACCAATAAATAACAGCATGATAAATGGAGAAAATATTGACGTTGTCAAGGATTTCATTTTACTTGGATCTACAGTCAATGCCCATGGAAGTAGCTAGCAGTCAAGAAATCAAACGGCATATTGCATTGGGCAAATCTGCTGCAAAAGACCTCTCTAAAGTTACATATATATATATATATATATACATAACACGTGTATATATATAACATATGCATATATATAAAACTTCACTATATATAGTGTATATATGTATATAATGTGTGTATATTTATATAATCATTTTTAAGAGGTCTTTTGCAGCAGATTTGCCCAATGCATATGTCATTTGATTTCTTGACTGCTAATTCCATGGGCATTGATTTTATATAATTAATCACCTCTTGTTTTCTTGGTGATGATGTCACTGATGTCATTCCACAGCTTGTCTAGTCTTCAGTCATTAGTGTTCAATGCGTCAGATCTGTTCTTGAGATGGTCTCTAAATTCAGGTGGGATATACTCAAGGTGGTATTTTGGCTTCCTTTACCTTCAACTTGAACTTGCGTATTGAGCAATTGATGGTCTGTTTTGTAGTCGGCCCCTGGCCTTGTTCTGACTGATGATATTGAGCTTCTCCATTGTCTCTTTCCACAGATGCAGTCAATTTGACTCCTGTGTATTCCATCTGGTGAAGTCCACATGTATAACTGCCATTTATGTTGGTGAAAAAAGATATTTCAATGAAGAAGTTGTTGGTCTTGCAAAATTCTATCTCCATCCTCCCTTATATCACCAAGGCCATATTTTCCAACTACCAATTTTCATATTCCAATCACCAATAATTATCAATGCATCTTGATTGAATGTTTGATCAATTTCAGATTGTAGAAGTTGGCAAAAATCTTCAATTTCTTCATCTTTGGCCTTAGTGGTTGGTGCGTAAATTTGAATAACCGTTGTATTAATTGGTCTTCTTTGTAGGTGTATGGATATTACCCTATCACTGACAGCATTGTACTTCAGGATAGGTTTTGAAATGTTCTTTTTGACACTGAATGCAATGCCATTCCTCTTCAATTTGTCATTCCCCTCATAGTAGAACACGTGATTGTCCAATTCAAAATGGTCAATATCAGTACATTTTAGCTCACGAATGCCTGGGATATCAATCTTTATGCATTTCATTTTTGACAATTTCCAATTTTCCTATATTCATACTTCGTGCATTCCATGTTCCTATTATTAATGGATGTTTGCAGCTGTTTCTTCTCATTTTGAGCCATACCACATCAGCAAATGAAGGTCCAGAAAGCTTTACTCCATCCATATAATTAAGGTCAACTCTACTTTGAGGAGGCAGCTCTTCCTCAGTCATATTTTGAGTGCCTTCCATCCTGATGGGCTCATCTTCTGGCACTATTTCAGACAATGTTCCGCTGCTATTCATAAGGTTTTCACTGGCTAATTTTTTTAGTAGTAGATGGCCAGGTTCTTCCTCCTAGCCAGTCTTAGTCTGGAAGCTCCACTGAAACTTGCCCACCGTGGTCACCCTGCATGTATTTGAAATACCAGTGGTGTAGCTTCCAGCATCACAGCAACACATAACCCACCACAGTACAACAAACTGACAGACGAGTGGTGGATATATACATATACATATATGTAATACATAGATACGTTCCTCTTGTAGGTAACAATTAGTAATAGATAGTTGTTTATACTTTCAGAACTTTTTCTTTCCATTAGTTCTATGTAGATTCCTAAAACACAAATGGAATCATGCTAAATATATTTTTCTACAACCTGATTTTTGTAATCAAATATTAGAACATAGAAATCTTTCTAAGCCAGGACATTTGATGTATCCCCATCTTTTAATTAGTACACATCATACGCAATGATTTATTTAACCGTTCGCCTATTGATGGGCATTTAGACTCCTTCCATTTTGTCAATATTACAAACAACACCGTAAGGAACTTTCTTGTACAGGTATGTGTCGCTTAACATCCAGGAAACATTCTGTGAAATAGGACGGGTTAAGTGATTCGGGTATTGTGCAAACACCATATTATACACAGGAGAGAGGCATGCAGGATGGTTACCGGTTGGGCCCGGGACACACTCCGTCACTACTACCCGAGGAACTTCGAGAAAACTTTAGAGTTCTGCTAGGCTGGTCCTGCGTGGTTGCTACCTGGTCTCTGAGTGCTGAACCCACTCCCTACCTGCCAGTGGGGGCGCACAGTCGCTGTCCAGTTCGCCGCCTCCCAGCCCACCGCGCTACAGGCTCCTTTCCTTTCCTTCCTCCCTGCCTTCCTGCCTTCCCAGCATTTCCTAACGGGCTTTAAACTCTTCCAGCCCCGCCCGCCCTATCTTGGACTGCTGGGCATCCGCCACTGGGGGAGAAGCCTCAGCCTCTGGCCTAGAGTCACGCTAAGAGCAGCCAAGCCTCGTAGGGCAGCGGCCTCAGGGGGGCATCCTCCTTGGCTGCTCAGGGGGCAGCTGCGCAGTCCCTGCCTGAGGCGAGCGCGGTGGGACAGGCAGTCACAGATGGGCACTGGGACGACCCCCTTCCCCTGATGTCGCAGGGCCGGGGCTGGATGAAGACCCGGAGAGATAGGAAGAGTTAGATCCGATCTCTCTACTTAGCAAAATGCATCGCTGTGCCCCGTTCTCCAATCGGAATAACGTTATGGGATCACGGAGTTATATGCAGTCTGACGCTGCCTTTACATACATCCTTGTGACCATATTTGTACATATATCCTTGTGTGTGAATATATATACCTATATATGTGTGTGTGAATATTTTCTGTTGGACAAATTTATAATGGTGGAATTACTGGGTTAAAAGACAAGCACTTTTAACATTTCAACAGATTCTATGCCCTTGAAAATATTTAACGTTGTTTTCGTGAAGATCCTGGTTCCCAGGGATCATTCAGTTAACCTCCTGTGTTGTTCCAGCTCCCAGGACATGTGTGCAAATAGACCAGGGACTTCCAGTTACCACCTGCTCTTGGCCTTATGGAGTGCCCTTGGACACATCCAGTCTGAAAGCCTCTGAGTTGCAATAGCATATCTGTGGGCTGGAGCCTCTTCTAACTTAGAGTTCTGGCTTGTTTCGTTTTTCTTTGGTCTCCAGTGATTGTTGGACACGAGTTATTTCCCAAATACTGGATTTAGTCTAGGGGGAAGAAGGGATTACACAGATCATTTCCAGATATATCAAAGGATTAAAGAACTGGAAACAAGAATATTTAAGGCATAACTAAGAAATTTGAATTTTCTGAGCAATATTAAACACCAATTTTTTGCTTGTTTGCTCTCCAAACTTCTTGCATTCTCTTCCATTTCACAATTGAAGAAACTAAGACAGCTTGTTGGTGATTATTACCAACAGATTGACTCTTTCTCACTCCCGGAGTCCTGTTATTTATGGCTGTATCTTAGTGTCCATACTTGATTATAAGTACCTTCTGGGCAGAAACTCTCCATCTCATGCACATTCAAGTTTTTCTCAGCACTTGGCACAATGCCTAACACATTCTTAGTTTTCAATAAATCTTTGTTAAATGAAAACATTTCTAATACTCCAAAAACATGTGATGGGTCCTTGCTGTCTTTCTGATTTGGTCTGAGATGTTTTAGGTATACATTATCTAATTTTCTAAAATCCACTTGGACACCTGGCAGAGCTAAAGATTTCCTATGTCGTCTACTTATTTTTGGTTTCCACAATGAAATAAAAGATAATAAAATAAATATTTGTAGCTCGTTCTCTTAGACAACCAGGCATTTGTGGTACTTAAATTGCCATTTCTTTTTTTTTCCAATTCTGGCTAATTTTTATGCATTTTATTGTAGATTCAAATATGCACGAGAAAAATGCTGTCGTTTTTCTTTTTTTAAATATGTTTGTTATTTTGAACAGCCTCTCAAACACCTGGAGGAATAAAGTGGACCACCCAGAAGAACACTATTTGAAACCTACCAGCAGCTCATGATAATGTAAGATCAATGATTGACACTATAGACCTGAGTTATTATCCATCTCTGCTATTACCTGACTGTGACATTGAACAGGTCACTTAAACTCCCTGTACTTTTCTTTCCTTATTGGGAATATCATGAGGCTAGAAAGAAATAATGGATTTTTAAAACTTTGCATTTTAAAATATATAAAATGTAAAAGAAGTATAAAGCATTGTTGCAAAACAAACTTTTGCAGAGTCTTGCAAATTAAACAAAATCTTATGGGTGCTTGTGACCACCCACATTGCCATCTGCAAAAGAAAGAAGTTCTTTGTTTTGTTTTATTTTGCTGCTGCATTCTTTGGCAAAAAAGACAACTTGTCTAGCTGCTAGAGCCACAATAGAAACAACAATAGCAGCAGCAGCCTCCATTTGGGAATCAACTATCCATATCTGTAAAATATCTCATACTTCTAGTGACAAATAGTCAAATTCTCACGTTAAAAATCCATGTGCTTGGTTCTCCTCTACTTACTTCATATTGTATGCTAAGTATGTAGGATAGCAGAACTGAGTGTTGAAGTAAATAATGTGGTGAAGCAAGGCTTTTATAACCAATTTCCCCTTCCCCCAAAATAAGAAGGCCACATACTTATTAGAATCTTTCATGAATTCTCCCTATGTAGTTATTTTTGTTGGTCCAAACCACAAACAATCATGGGGATGGTGCAGGATCAGGCAGCATTTTGTTTTGGTGTACATGGGGCTGCCAGGAGTCAGGGAGCAACTCAACAGCAGTTAACAACAACAAATTATTTTTGTGGACTATTGTATGCCATTTTCCCTTATCTTCACCTTTCCTGATAATATCAAATGTCTTTGGCTGACCTCTTTGGACTGCAAATAATGGAAACCCAACTCAAACCAAGCTAAGCAAAAGAGGATATTTATTGACTCAGTTGTGAAGTCCAGGTGTAACATTGCTTCCTAAATAATGTAGTGGGAGAGGAAATCATGGCTGCCAACTTCAAGTTTACTTTATCTCAGCTCAACAACCCTGAAGGAGAAAGAGAGTTTCTTCCCAGTATCCACATATGGAATCCCAGTGGAGGATTCTCCTAGGTTCATTGTGGTCCTGGGTTCCTACTTAATCACTGTGGTCAAGGGAATGGAAAACTGCGACTGTCAATTCCCCCAGTATCACAGTGGATGTTGAAGGAAACATTCCTTAAAGAAGTTGAAAGGAATACCATGTGACCACAATAATATGATAATAATGACAACAACAATAGTAAGAAAGGGGGAAAAAATAAAAACAAGAAACAAACATCTACCTCACCAAATAAGTACACTTACTCCAAAATTATCTTAAGAAGTTTAATTAGAGAAATTATGTAGCAAATACCCCAAGCATTAAGTGGATACACATGCATGTGGACAATGAAATTTCTGAGTTCTCTCAGGGGATGAACTCATTTGTCTTATAAATTTTCCTAAGGTTTGAAAGACGTTGAGGTACTCTTACTCCTTTGTTCAGGTTCCCTGCATTTTCTGTGATTCCCTTGAATGCACTGAATCACAAAGACTTTCTTCTCCATCTGTTTGAACAATCACCTCTCTTCTCCAGTAATGCTAATTCCATTTCCTTGGAGCATCAGCCATCTTCTTTTAACTTCCCACCAATCAACAGTAGCTATTGATATTGTATAATCTATTTTTCACTTGAAATATTCAAGTTAGAAGAGCAGAAGAGTCTCAGGAACCCATTCCGATATCCCTGAGGAAAGGGACTTAACCCCCTTGCTGACAGTTCTCATCTCACCCTCCAATTTTTCAATTTTCTTCTTGAAACCAATCACACTGCATCTCCACTGTGTCCTCATAGACTAGCACAAGGATTTTCCAACCTGGCAGCACTCCAGCACCACCCAGCTTTGATCAAGGCCCTGGAGCAGACCTAGAGGATCAGCCTCTCTAGAGGATGGGACTTGGGTATTACATTTATAAAAGCTCCATAGACAACTATGATGCACAATCAAAGTTAAGAACCACAAGGCTAATGCTGATATGTTAAAATTAGGTGCCTCACAACATGATTAATGTAATTGATATCACTAAATTGTACTTGTGAAAAATCCTAAATTGGAAAATGTTATGTTATATTTAATTTTACAACAATAAAATTAAAAAAAATAGGTACCTCAAATTTTTTATTTTGGAAAAAAGGACATTTTACTCCAGTAACTTGTGTGCAAGATGGCGCTAATGATTTCCACCTTCTGGTGTTCATATCCTTGTGTAGTTCCTCTTATACTTTACTAAGGTTGGTCTGTGTGACCAATAGAGTATGGCAGAAGTGATGGGATGTCACTTCTAAGATTAGGTATTAAAAGACACAGTGGTTCCTCTTTCAGTCAGTCTCCCTCCCTCTCTCTTTCTCCTACTCTCATTCTCACTCTTGCTCTCTCTCAGATCACCTGTGAAGAGACCCACACAGTGAAGAGCTGAAGTCCCCTGCCAACAGCCACATGCGTGAACTTAGAAACATTTCCCCCAATCAGCTCCCATCAAGTCTTCAGACTGCAGCCCTGGTCAGCACATTGACTGAAACTTTATGAGAGACCCTGAGCCAAAACCTCCATCTAAGCTCCTCCCACATTCCTGACCCTCAGAATCCATGTGGGATGATAAATATTTGTTGTTTCATGCTGCTGAGTTTTGGTATAATCTGTTAGATAACAATAGATAACTAATACAATTATATTCTATTTTGTGCATTTTATTGAAGGGTAACATAGCAAGCAGCGAGGCATCTCTAGTGTTGTGGAAAGATTGTTTCCTGGGCTGGAATTCAGAAAACATATATTCATTCTAGCTGTGTGTCTTTCCAATATTTCCTTCATTTTTTTCTTTAAGACCAAGTCTTCACCTCAGATCTCCAGAAGGGAGAGTAGGGTGAAAAGGAGACAAAATTGGGTAAAAGCTCCATGGATGTTTCTGTGTAAAGGGTGTCCTGACATGTGATTACCTTCTTCAAAGAACAGCATCTCTGAAAAAAGTGTACACGGAACTCTGTAAAGTTTGTCCAGGCTTCAAATCACTTCTTAAAGACCTTTCAGTTGTATCCACCACCCCATGTACTCCTGCCCTCAAGAAGGTCTTGTGCTTTAAAAATCTCACTTTTAAAATTTTCAATACTTACCCTGAACTGGAACATGCCATACTTTTTCAGACACTTTTCCCTCTGCCAGAACTATACACTTTCCCCTGATCATTCTTTCTCTATTTAGCAAACTTCAACCCATTCACCCTCTAGCCTGCAAAACCTTCCCAACCTCCTTGGGCAGGACATCCTTCACAGTGCTCCCATAGGACTTTATACCACTAATATCACACTTACCACAGAGTATGAACTTGTTACTAAGGTGACACAAACAATTTGCGCTCATACTGCAGGAGAAAAACCTGTCAGTCTTCTTCCATTAAGATTACAGCCAAGAAAATCCTATGGAGTAGTTCTACTCCATAACACGTGGGGTTGCCATGAGTCAGAATCTGCTTGAAGGCAACGGGTTTTTTTTTTGGGGGGTAATATTGATCACTGAAACTCAATTTTCACCTCAGTGTCACAATTGTTGGCAGGGTATCTGGAACAGAGTAATTGTCCAGTAAATGCCAACTGAAGAAATAAGCTAAGTACCATTTAAACTGTTTCATTAATTTTTCCTGTTCCTCCTATGCTTGCTCTTATGTACAGGTTGTGACATTCACTTGAAACCCCAGAGAAGTGAAGTAACTCATCCAACATTACACAAGTCAATGGCCTTGTGTGTGAAAGTAACTCAGGATGGGACTGAGCTAAGGCCTAAGAGCCCAGGGTCATGTTAAAATGGGCCCATTCAGTGTGAAGTCAGTCGTGCCCTCCCATCTCACAGGCTAAAACCATTGAGACTCACTGATAAATCTCTCTGCCACCTCAGGTTTTCAAAGCAGGAGCCTGCAACCAGAAGTCCTTTTGCCCTCACCTAATAAGTGATTTTAGACTTGTATTATTTCCATGCCACCCCTGGTTACAAATGCAAAAGCAGATGTCTGTGTTGGTATCACCACATATTTATAAACAAAAGGAGAAGCAGAGCATCCCAGATTGTTTCTGCTATAACTAAGCCCTGGGGAGGACAGTGTGAGAAAGTGCTTCTAAATCTTGTCAAAGGTTCAGAGTTTTTGCAAAAAGGGGCTTTAACATAGCGCCCTGGAATGTATCTACTATTGAGAAACTCCTATATAACAAATCCAAGACAGAATAAGAGAACAGTGGAGCAACTTGCAGTCCTTAGTCTCTGCCTTTTAATGAAATAAATTAGGACCAATTTATTTCAAATAATGAAGTCACAAATACTTCTCAAATATTTGCTCCATCCCTAGTGTTTCCTCTATACCTCCATTGCACAAAGGGCGGTCCCTCCATGGTTTCCCTGAAGTGTTCATACAAAAAGACAAAAAAAGTCTACTCTTGCCCTGCAGATGCTCCAGATCAACTGTGGGGTATAGGGATGGGGGAATGGTTGTGAGTGAATGGAAGTATGGTTCTTACTGATAAACATTAATAAACCATATCTAACGAACGTGTGCAATCTCAAAAATGTCAAGCCTGTTCACTCGACAATCATTCATTGAGGAATTTCTGAATGCAGGGTCATGGGCCTCTGGGAATTAAAAGATGACAAAACATGGTTTCTATCTTCTCCCAGTATGAACCTCAGATGCAACACCATTCCTTAGAAAAACAGATGAAAAACCCAAGTGTTCATCCAAAAGCACACAACTGCAGAATTTGATGATATTCTATTATGGAATATTTAGTGAGAATGTTTTATCTCCACAAAGCTCAAAACTCAAGTAAAGCTGGTTTTTCCAGTTACCTAAAGGTTATAAAGAAGTCAAGGTTATATTTACATTCCCTGAGGATCAATTCTCCTTTGAATTAAAGACTACCTCTCTTGCCCTGCCCTGCCTCCTTAAGTAGGTATGATAAAGGTCACAGGCAATCAAACAAGAAAACATAGTGGACTTCACCTTCTTACTCACTTTGTAACACTTATTCAGGGTCTTTTATGTGCCATGATGTGCTGGAAAATGATTAATAACTAGCTCTGAAAAAGAAAGCCCCAATTTGTAGCATTGGCCTATTGCTGTGGTGTAAATACTTCTCATAGTTATTTTCAAGCTACCAATGTTATATCACTGAATGTGGAGTTGGGAAGAAAAATGCACAATTGGCTTTTGCAAGTCAGTACCAGCAGCTCCAGGCACACCACTGCCTATATACTAGGCATGGTTCTGTGTGCCAAAGCTGTAGAGTTGAGTAAAACATATTCCTTTTTCTGGCATAGAGAATTAGAAGGAAAGAAAGGACTCTTAACATTTATTACAACATTCATTAGGACCTCACCAGATGCTAAACACTCAGTTCTGTTTTCTATTTGTTATAACAGCTTAGATTCTGAAGCTAGGTTGTCTAGATTTAACACCAGTTCTACCATTTATTAACTGTTTGATATTGAGCAAGTTACTTAACCTCTCTGTGCCTCAGTTTCCTAATATAAAGAAAGGGATTAATAATAGAACTTGCCTCACAGAGATGTTTTGGAAATAAAATGAACTGATACATGTAAAACACTTAGAATAATTTCTCATTCATGGTGCATACTTATCAAGGGTTAGCTGTTACTCCAAAAAAAAAAAAAGCCAAACCCGTTACTGTTGAGTCAATTCTGCCTCATAGCAACCCTACAGAACTGACCCATACAATTTCCAAAGGGAGCCTGGTGGATTCGAACCACCAAGCTTTTAGTTAGCAGCCATAGCTCTTAACCACTACACCACCAGGGTTTCCATCTGTTATTAGTATTGTCATTTTCTAATCTTCACAAAATTTCTTTGATTGGTGGATATTATTATCTCAAGTGGGGAAACTTATAGGTTAAGTGGCTTGTCCGAAAACATATATAATATACTTAAGCTGTTATTTGATCCTGGGTCTGTATAATTCCAAGTCTAATACTTGCTTTCATGTACCACACTAATAACAGCACTATTTATTGTATGTCCATTCTGAACTATCTACTGTCCTAGAAGTTTTAAATATATTTTTATTGTATTTTTCAAAAACAGTAAAATGGAGCAGAGTTTTTCTTTTTTTAATTTTCACTGTAAGGATGAGAAAACTGAGGTTCAGAGAAGTTAAGTAATTTTTTAAGACAACCAAGCCAACTGGGATTTGAACTAAGTCTGCCAGATTCTTAGAAATGTGTTCTAAATTACTCTGATGGATGACCTACAACTATTTTGGTTATTAGTTTTAGTCATATTCCTTCATTTTACCCTGAGACAGGATGTGCAACATGGGTACATGACAGGTGCCATATTAGAGATAGGAATCCAAGGCGTAATAGCAACAGAACAAGGGAGAGGAGACTGACTTTTTTTCTTATTGCAGGGTCAGAGAATACTTCATGGAGGAGGTGGCATTTTGACTAGGTTTTGTTAGATGAATTTTAATAGGCCAGTGGGGTGGGCAGTACATTTCTTATAGAGAAAACAGCCTGAAAGAAAGCATAGAGACTAGAAAGCATGGTTGCTTTTGGCGAGTGGCACGCAGACTAGAGTGGCAGTATGAGATGGGCAGCTGAAGATGGAAAGGTCGGCCCTGATTGTAAAGCCTTCATTGAGCACCACACCAAGGAGTGTGGGCTTAATTCTATAGCACTAGGAAGCCCCTGAATGTTTTTGAGGAGGGGAGTTACATGAATTGACTTGTGTTTTGGAAAACAAGACTTGTAGCAACGTGTAGGGTAGATTGGATTGGAATGAGACTGGAGTCAGGAAGATGAGTTAAGTTATTACAATAGTTTATGCAAGAGACTATGAAAGCCAAAATTAGGGTGGGGAGCAAGGGATGACTCTGAAAAATACTTAGAAGGTATCATTAACAAGATTTCATCGCTTCTAATGAAAAAAACAACTCAGCACATAAGCTACTGGTGCACATCATTAACAACATTTTAATTCAACAGACGTTTGTTGAGCACCTACTAGAAGCCAGGTGTTGTATTAGGCAGTGACAGGAATATAAAGATAAATACTAAATAGTGTCTAAGAAAATATTTGTTGAACATTTATTATTTGCCAGGTATTATTCTAAGCCCTTTATGTGTATTATATAAACTAATCCTCACAACAATCCTATTATTTTTTCCAGTTTACAAATGAGACACCAAAGGTCAGAGAGGCAAAATAATTTGCTCAAGGTCACACAGGTAGGGAGTAACAAAGCCCACGTTGTATTCCTAATATTCAGCATGATACACAAATAGCCACAACATTCGAACAGACCAAGATAGTGCTCTCTGGCCTGGACTGTTACAGTAACCTCTTAGCTGGTGTCTTAGTTTCTTAGTGCCACTGTAACAGAAATACCACAGGTGAGTGGCTTTAATGAGCAGAAATTTATTTTCTCACAGTTTAGGAAGCTAGCAGTCTAAATTCAAGGCACCAACTCTAGGGAAAGGCTTACTCTGTTGGTTCTGTGGGAAGGTCCTTGTCTCTTTTCAGTTTCCTTGGTTCATGGGTGATCTCCATGTGGCCTGGTTAGGATTTACAACACATATTTTTTGGGAACACAATTCAGTTCATAATAGCTGGTCTTCCTGCTTCTATCCCCACACTCTACCAATCTCTTCTTTACTCATCACTCAGAATAATATTTTTAAAAACCTACATATATAAGACACTCTCCTGCCTAAAACCTTTTCATGGTTTTCCCATTGCACTTAGAATACAACCCAAAGTCCTTTCCTGGGGCTACCAGACCTTCTGTTATTGGCTTTGACCACCACACCTGCCCACCTTGAACAACTCTACCCATCTGGCCTGCATAGTCCAACACACCCACTTTCTTGGAGGCCCTGGATGGAACCTAATAACAACAACTGGAATGTTCTAAGCACTTTCCCATCACAGGGTCTTTGCAAATGCTATTCCCTCTACTTGGTTTCATCCCTCTATTCATTACTTGGCTGATTTTTTTACGCCTACATTTGTGTGTATGTGTTTGCTTATTATCTGCTGCACCATTCTCAGCCATACTGGACATTGCATTGAAATGTTATTTGTCTTGATTACTGATTTTTTAGCAGCTCTTAAATTTTGCACCTGAGGTGAGTGCCTCACTTGCTTCGTCTGAGCTCTCGTTATTTGTCTCGCTCACTAAACTGCAAGCTTCAAGGAGGCAGAGACCGTGTCTGTTTTGTTCCCTGCTGTATCCACTGTGTGCAGCAGAGTGATTGATATAGAAAAAGCAACAAATGAAACTTGTTGAATGATTGAATGAAATGTTAGAAATTTTGCCAGGAGTATCAAATATATTATTTCGTTTCATTATCACAATAGCTCTGTGATTCAGATATGCTCTCCTGTTTACAGATGAAGAAATTTAAAGCTTAAAGATATTAGGTAACCTAGCCATGGCAGGTACACAGCTAATGAGTGCATAGCAGAGCTGGGATTTGAATACAAGCCTCTGACTTTAGGTTCAGGGCTTTTCCAGTTCACCAGCTTCTGCTCCAAAGTATGTTCAAGCAAAGGCCAAATAGATATTCATCAGGGTTGTTGCAGAAAGAGGTCCTGGGTTATATGGGAAGCTGGACTAATTGTCTTCAAATACTTAATTTTCTCTAATTCCTTTGGAATTGGATAGAACTTGGTAACCTCAGCATATTCATCTGCAAAATAGAAATAATAGTATCCAATAACTGAGTTGCCAGCATTAAATAGATGGTATATGTAAATTGTCTAAAACAATGTTTGTCATACTGAAGGTATCAAACGTTAGTTATTAATTTAAATAATAATAATAACAATAAACAACTTAAATGAGAGTGAGAACCCTGAAGTTTGAGAGCAAAATAACTTCTCCTTCCCTCTACTTCCATGAAAAGTGCCAATCCTTGGTGGGAAGTAGAACCAGCAAATCACTACGAGGGCAGTAGTGGTTCAGTGGTAGAAGTCTTGCGTTCTATGCGGGAGATGCAGGTTTGATTCCCGGCCAATGCACCTCGTGCGCAGCCACCACTCTCTGTCAGTGGAGGCTTGCATGTTGCTGTAATGTTGAACAGGTTTCAGTGGAGCTTCTAGACTAAAACAGATAAGGAAGAAAGGCCTAGTAATCTACTTCCAAAAATCAGCCAGTGAAAACCCTATGGCTCACAATGGTCTGAATTCGGGGCTGACTTGAAGACAGCTAACAACACATTCCGTATTTGCCTTACTGATAAGAAGGAAGCAGGTCACTCAGTAGAGTTTTGCAGTTGAGAGTCTTAAGGATCTGAAAGACTTGATCAAACAAGTGAGGGAAATAGAACCAGAAACGAGATCTTCTTATTTCCATCTTATACTCCTGCCTCCTTATTATTTTAATTGTGAAACTAATTTTCAGTAGCCTCCAACTAAACCATCTTTCCCGATTCTTCTTCTCTTCTAGTCAGACAGATGGCTTGGTGTTTGAGAGGGCCAGTGGGGAGGATCCATCTTACGGAGAAGTGCTCTCCAATAAAAGCAGCACTATCTATAAAACATGCCCACATGGAGAGAGAGAGAATGATGTTTTATCTCCTGACAGTAAAGTCAGAATGAGTGTTTCATGGGAGAAGGTATGGTTTCAATCTGCTGAGGTCGCACATGGGAGCCTCCTGGCTCCTCTCCTTTACCTTTTCTCTTGCCAGAATCTGACTCCAAGAAGACTAAGCCAGGCCAGTGACAGAATTATGTCCAGTGCAATGCTTGCCCCTGGGGTCAGCTTCATAACCTCTACCTGATGTGGGTCTCCTAGCAGGTCCCAGTAAACACATGTTGAGTGAATGATAAAACCTAAGTGTAAGAAGAATCTGTGTTTAATGGACAACTTTACACACATGCTCACAAATTTACAGGCCTCTGGCACAAGGCATCTTCCCGCAGACATTTTCTTCTTTGGATTCTCTTTCATGTTTTTTCTTTCTCTTTCTCAGTCCAGTCATTATGCCCCCTTCTACCTTTACATGCACACACCTTTGAGATAAAAAAAATAAAAAATAAAGTTGTGGAGGTGTAATACATGTACTCTATACTTTTACTAAAAGCAGATTTCAGACTGACAATGCAAGTCACCTAGGTAAATTTTCATATTCTGTGCTAATTCAATTGTTACAAAAATACAAGCAAACCTTGACAGAATTTGATTCATTATCTGGACAATTGAATATTCTGCACGATTTTAGGAGTTGGTAAAGCATGACTGGCTACTCAACCCCTGGTGGAGAACATGAGGAGTAGGTTCTGAGACAAGAAAGCAAAAAGAGGGGAGATGGGGTGAGAATATATGTTGGTGAGGGTTGTCAAGATAGGTCGAGGGCAGATGGGGCTGTGACGGCATAGAATCAGGGTAGGAAAGGGAGGGTACTTACCCAGCTGCCATTGATTAAAAAAACAAAAACGGAAAACAGTATGATCTGATAAGCAAGTCAAGGGGCTCAACACTTATTTTTGTCACAGCCAATACAAGTACCAACTAGACATGGGGATGGGGTAGAGGGTATTTAAGATAATGCTAAAGAATATACTATCAAGTACACAAACCCAGAAATGGTGAAGTACAGTGTGTACAAAACTAGAGCATCTAGACAGGCAATTACTTAGAGCTCTGCCAGTGGACAGGTAACAGTGACCCAAGTTATGGATACCAGACCTGTAGTAGTAGGGTAGATAGCTGCCATCAAGTAGACTCCGACTCATAGTAGCCTTATATACAGCAGAACAAAACATCATCCAGTCATGTGCCATCCACGTGGTCATTGGCACGTTCAAGTACATCACTGCAGCCACTGTGCCAATCCATCTCTCAAAGGGTCTCCCTTACCCTCTCCAAAGTGTAAATTGTACATATTACATTCTCTAAACACAATATAATAAAATTGGGAATTAATACTAAGAACACACACACACAAATCTTATAACTTGGAAATTAAAGCTCTTACTTAAAAAGACTTGAATAAAAGAGAAAATTCAAATAGAAATTGCAAAAAATATTTTTTAAATAATATTCCTAAAATGCTACATATCATATCTATGGCATAACAGATAGAGCAGAGCTCAAAACAAAATTTATAATCTTAAATATCTATACAAACAAATAAGAAATAATCAAAATAAAGAATTTGGAGAAAGAACAACAAAATTATACTATGGGAAACAGAAGGAAGGAATTAATAGAGAAAAGGCAAAAATCTGTGAGTTAGAAAACAGATAACAGACAAATAGAAAAGATGGTAGAAAAATAATTTCAAAGCCGATATTTGGGAAAGACACAATAGTTAGACACTAGTTAACAAAATAAAAAAAAAATACACAAACAGAGAAAGCACAAAATCAGAAGTCACTGGGAGGAAACAATCATAGATTTAGAGGAAAATAAAAGATGGTGCTACTCTTTGCTTAACTTTATGCAGACAAATTTTAAAACTTGTTTGAAATGGACATTTACCTAGGAAAATATAAATTAGAAGTTCTAATTCCAGAAGAAATGAAAAATCTCAATAATGTCCGTGAAAGAAATAAAAGAAGTTGTCAAAGAACTACCCTTTCAAAACTGCTCTAAATTAAATGTGTTCATGAGGAAATCCTGCTAAACATTTTAAGAAATACATAACTGCTCCTGAATGTAGAAAATAAATGCATTTTATTAAGTAAATCTCACACTGATATCAAAACATGAAAAATATTGTACAAGAAAAGAAAACTACAGGCCAAACCAATGTATTAATATCAGTGCAGAATCCTAAATGAAATATTAACAAATGTTATCAAGCAATTAAAAGACTAATAGTCGAATGAGATTTATTTAAGGGCTGCAAAGATGATTTCATAGTACTAAACCTAATAATATCATCTATCATATCAACTGATGGTGCAGTGGTTGAGAGCTATGCCGAGCTATGGCTCCTAACCAAAAGGTCAGCAGTTCCCATCCACTAGCCACTCCCTCAAAACCCTATGGGGCAGCTCTATTCTGTCCTATAGGGTAACTATGAGTCGAAATTGACTCGACAGCAAAGAGTTTGGTTTGGCTTTTGGTACCATATCAACAGATCCAATGAGAAAAATTATAATGATAATAGAATAATAGTTAATACTTCTCTAATGTTTACTATGTACCAGACATTATTCTAAGCACTTTACATACGTTAACTCACTTATGCATCACGACAACCATATGAATAAGAATCATTATTATTTCCATTTCATAGATTTAAAAAAAAAACAACCCTGCTATGGAAAGTCATTAAGGAACTTGCCCAGGATAATACTTCTACTAAGTGATCAAGGATTTCATTCAAGTTGGATCAGCAATCAACGCTCATGCAAGCAGCAGTCAAGAAATCAAGTGATATATTGCTTTGGAAAAAGCTGCTGCAAAAGGCATCCTTAAAGTGCTAAAAAGCAAGGACATCACTTTGAGGACTAAGGTGCACCTGACACAAGCCATTGTCTTTTCAATCGACTTGCATGCATAAGCTGGACAATGAAAAAAGAAGATGGAAGAAGAACTAACATATTTGAATTGTAGTGTTGGTGAAGAATATTGATACCATGGACTGCCAGAAGAATAAGAAAATCAGTTTTGGAGTAAGTACAGCCAAAATGATCCTTAGAAGCAAGAAGTCTTGCTTACATTGAACATATCATCAGGAAAGACCAATTGCTAGAAAAGTATATCATGTTTGGTAAAGGAGAGGTCTGTGAAAATGAGGGAAACTATGAGATGGACTGACACACAGCTGCAATGATGGGTTCAAACATAGCAATGATTGTGAGGATGGTGCAGGACTGGAAAATGTTTCATTCTGTCATATATAAGGTCACCATGAGTGGGAGCCAACTCAATGACAACTAACAACAAGTGACACAGAGGCATCTTCTGGAACCCAGGCTACCTGGCTTCAGGCTCTGCCAAAACATGTTATGGTCTACTGCCACTCTGTAATCATCTCGGAAGCTAAAAGACCATTTGACATAATTCAACATCCATTCCTGATTTTTAAGCTATATTCATAAAATAGAAAGAGATTAATATTTCCTTGACATGGTGAAATATATCTGTTCAAAATGAAGCTCATGCTTAATGGAGAAAGCATTAGAACATTCCAACTAACATCAAGAACTAAAGTTAAGAATTAAGGAAGGATACCTATTATCACCACTATTATTTAACATTGTCTGGAAGTACTAGCAAACGCAATGAGACAATAGAAAGAAATTTGAAACATAAAACTTAAAAAGAAGAGGGAAATTACCATTATGTGGAGATAATATGACTGTTTGCCTGGAGCACACAAGATATCAATTTTTTAAATTACAAACAATAAGATAATTTGGTAAGGTGGCAGAGGCCCCCTAGACAATCAATCTCCAGTCACACAAGTGACCCCAGTTGAGACCAGCAGGAGAACTGCCCAGCTGAGTCCAGTATAAATTGTTAAACCACAGAATTGTGAGCCAATAAAATGGTTATTGTTTTAAGCCATTAAATGTTAGAATAATTTGTTATTCAGCAATAGTTAACTGATAACCAGTCCAAACCAAACCCACTGCTGTTGAGTCGATTCCAACTCATAGCAACCCTATAGCCACCATATAGGACAGAGTAGAACTACCCCATAGGATTTCCAAGGAGCAGCTGGTGGATTCGAACTGCCAACCTTTTGGTTATCAGCCGAACGCTTAACCACTGTGCCACCAGGGCTCCAGATAACTGGTACAGTATATTAAAAAATGAAGCATACCAAATCAGTGAGGAAAAGATGGGACTACTTTGTGAACGTATTTGGATTACTGGATAGTCATCTAGAAATAATTTAGATCCACACTTCACCCATACCTTATATTTCTACTAGGATTAACTCCAAATGAATAAAATCTTTAAGTTTGTAGTAGAGATCACTCATAGTATCATAAGAAACCATGGGAAATAAAAGCTCTATTACTACGAGATTGATGAAATAAATTATACCATCCAGTTGCAGTCAGGTTGATTTTGACTCATGGCATCCCCATATGTATCGGAGTAGAACTGTGCTCCATAGGACTTTCAATGGCTGATTTTTTGGAAGTACATCACCAAGACTTTCTTCCGAGGCATCTTTGGGTGGAGTTGAACTTCCAACATGTTGGTTAGAGCCAGGAGTGCTAACCATTTGCACAACCCAGGGACTTCTAAATAAATTACAGCACAGTCTTAAAATGGAATTATTTTTCAGACATAGAAAAGGAAAAGGAAATTCTTTATATACAAATCAGAAAGATTAACAAAATGTATTATTAGGGATAAAAGCCAAGTGTGGAAAATCCCAAAACAATATCTATAGTGACAAAAGTGGGGTGGGAGGTCCTACATACACATATATGCATATATATGTACTTGTGTGTGTGTATATATATATAAGGAGCCGTGGTGGCATAGTGGTTAAGAGCTATGGCTGCTAACCAAAACGTCTGCAGTTTGAATCCACCGGCCACTCCTTGGAAATCCTGTGGGGCAGTTCTACTCTATCCTATAGGGTCGCTATGAGTCCAAATCAACTCAACGGTAATGGATTTTTATATAT